>NW_026623539.1:413622-420152 GCF_030028575.1 Malurus melanocephalus
GTTTTTATGAAAAGCTATTTTTTCCCTCTTCTAAATAAAATGATGTACAACAAGGTGTTTTTATGGGAATGTTGTAAGGTCAGAAATGCTCTGTTCCCTGGTTTTTCCAGCAGGAATGCCACAGGGAAGGTGTTTCCTTGTGTAATTCCAYGGCAGAGAAAKTGATGTGGRAAGGCATTATTATTCCTTCCAAACYCAGAATTATATTTCCTTTMTAAACTGTGGTTAAAATTAGATTTTGTGGGATTATTTCGCTCCTACCAAAAATCTCCAAATCCCAGCACAGAAAAAACAGAATTTGGGTTCAAAAATGTGTTCCAAGCAGAAAAAAACATMTCTCCTGCCATTCCAAAGTGGGATAAAAGACAGAAACACGGAATGCAAGATCAAGTCTGGCTGAAATTCCACTTTGACCTGGCCCTGCTCGTGTCATTTCAGGATTTCAGGACAGTTTTGGTCCGTGGTTTTGTCTGGGTGTGTTCTGATGGAATATTTTGCTGCTGGATTCAGAAGGAAAGGACTCGAGTGGTGATGAAATGTTCACTTCTCCAGAGCTGCTTCCATGGATAATTGTGTTTATCGTGTGGGGAGGGTGAGATTAATGAGCTCCTGAATTATTCATTTCCCTGCTCTTGAGTGTTTGCGTTTTGTAAATTATGTGATGGAGTTTTAACCGGCTTTCCAAAAAAAAAATTGGGGAGTTTTGGCAGCTCCAAGGGGCTTGACTCGAGTCTTCAAGCCCTTTATGGAAATAATACAAAATTCTCTTCCCAAATTATTAATTTTCCATCACACATAGGATGGGAAGTACTGACAGTTCCTTTGGAACAGTTTYATTCTGTGGAATAAACCATGGAATKGTTTGGGTTGGAAGGGACTTTAAACATCATCCAGCTCCGTGGGCAGGGACACCTCCCACTGTCCCAGGCTGCTCCCAGCCCCAATGTCCAGCCTGGCCTKGGRCACTSMMAGGGATCCAGGGGCAGCCACAGCTTCTCTGGGAATTCCATCCCAGAATTATGGAAGGGTTTCTTCCATAAAAAACTGACCTGACAATTTTCTTTACAGGGAAATTGGGCCCAAGACCCAAGAGGGRAATGARGGATCTCCYACCAAACTCTGGGATCTGCCACCTCAGCAGCTCTTTGTTCTCCAGCTGAATGAAGGYCAAAGACAACCAGGATCAATCTTTCCCTTCAAAAATGTCCTTTTGTCCCAGAGGTCAAGGGACTCTTTTTTTCAGGAATATTCTTTTACATCTTCCAAAGCTTMAAAAATCCCACCAAGCTCTAATGGATGTAAAAATTCCCAGTTTTGCTCACTCAGGAGTCGCCAGTTTTTATCCTGAAGGATTTCAATAGTGCTCAAATCCCACTTTGAAAAAACCCAACAAATTTGAAATCCCACTTTGAAAGAAACTACAAATTTGTTTCTTTCCCAAACAATGTCAATATTAATGGAGAGTTTAAACCAAAGCACCAGGAGAATTTGCCTTTTTTTCAAACGAGAGGGTGAAACTTGTCCTGTCCCATCAATGGCTCGGAATTAGGGCTGTTCTGGGTAATCCCCGTGTCCCTTAACTGGGATGGAGATGAGCATTCCACAGGCAAAGTCCGAGCAATTGCTGAGGAGAAAATTGCACTGAAAACATTTTTCTTTTCCTAAAGCAGGCTCAGGGAGGCACATTTATTTAATAAAATGGAAAATCAATATAATTTTAATTTTAAGAAGTCAGAGCCAATGCCAAGCTGTCCTTTAAGGAAGCTTGATAAGAATTCATGACCCTTTTTTTTTTTTTCCCTTTGGTAAGAAAAATAAAATTAAACCCAGCATTGATTTAATGATTCTCCTCCAACTTTGTTTAGAGTCTGGAAGTTTTGTTCATCACTTTCCCTTCAGTATCTTTGTTTTACTCCTGCAAAACCTGCTGGATCATCAGGAATTTACTGAGGAGCTGGAACACGCACAAAACTCTTCCCTCCCTGGAAACTTTGAGGATTAAATCCTTGTGGCAGTTGCTGGGGATAAAAAAAGTGAAGATGTTTCCAGGCTTGGTGCAGGAAATCAGACACCGGGATTTTGAGTGTCTTGTGAGGCATAGGAAGAGAGGATGCCAAGGAATTCTGGCTTTTGGAATGGAAGTGCTTTGAAATCTCTGAGAGTAATGGCTCTCTGGGGTGAGGAGGAACAAGTGGAGGTCTCTGAATCCCAAATATCTTCCCAAAGAACCTCCCAAATGGCTTTGGGGATATTCCYTATCAATATCCCCTATCAATATCAATATCTGAGATACCGAGATATTTTACCAGCCTCAAGGAAGGACACCCCTGAGCTTCATGGTTAGCTCGAGAATGGATTTTTAGGAATATTAAAATCAACCAATCAGATTTTTCATTGTCACTGGTGTGGAACCACCCCGTGGAAATTCTCACACCCCATAAAATCCACATTAGTCCTTTAAATTACATCGGATCAAAGAATTGATAGAGACCTGGAGGCCACATCTGCGCACACAGATTTAAGAATTTGAGAGAGAATTTAAGAGGCACCTCTGGYTGTGGTAATAAATGAAATCCATGAAGCATTCATGAAAAATTCATGAAATTTTCAGCCTGGASAGGAGAAGCTTTGGGCTGAGCTCATTGTGGCCTTGCAGGGCCTGAAGGAGCCCACAGGAACCATGGAGAGAGACAATTTGCAAGGGCTGCAGGGACAGGAGCCAGGGAATGGCTTCCCAGTGCCAGAGGGCAGGGTTGGGGCCGTGGCTCTCCCAGCCTTTCCCAGYGGGGCCAAGGTCCCGCTGCCGCAGTGGCTGCAGTGACCCAAGGATGTCCCAATGAACTTCCCAGGATTTGGAGCTGACCAGTCCCAAAATCAGCAACCAAAGGGACCATAAAACACCCAATCCCAAAATTAACTGGTTTATGTGTGGAGGGTTGATTACTGAAAGGACTTAAAAATGGGATGTTGATGATGTGAATAATTTCCTTTCTCCTGTATTGATGAAGGAAGAGAAGAGGAATAAGATAATTTGATTTTTTTCTTTTCTTGAGTGTTAAATTAAGGGGTTTCTGCCTCTGAGTGAACTCTCCCTCAGAAAGGAAGTTTGACTCATGTCCATGAGCCTGTGTGGGATGGAGGAGTCTCTGCAGGCCGTGATGGAAATTATTTATATCCACTTGGATCTGGAGGGAGGGGACTTGGAGACACAATAGGAAATTATTTTCTGCCAWTATTCCCTAAAAAGTGGCAGTGCTGACCTTACAGCAAAAAGAGCAAGAGAATCATAGAAYTGTGGAATGGTTTGAGTTGGGAGGGACCTTAAAGCCCACCCAGTGCCACCCCTGCCATGGCAGGGACACCTCCCACTGTCCCAGGCTGATCCCAGCCCCAATGTCCAGCCTGGCCTTGGGCACTCAAAGGGATCCAGGGGCAGCCACAGCTTCTCTGGGCACCCTGTGCCAGGGCCTGCCCACCCTCCCAGGGAACAATTCCTGCCCAATATCCCATCTGGCCCTGCCCTCTGGCACTGGGAAGCCATTCCCTGGCTCCTGTCCCTGCAGCCCTTGCAAATTGTCTCTCTCCATGGTTCCTGTGGGCTCCTTCAGGCCCTGCAAGGCCACAMTGAGCTCAGCCCAAAGCTTCTCCTGTCCAGGCTGAACAATCCCAGCTCTCTTAGCAACACGTTTGATACAAAAAATAGGAATTCACCCTCCTCCAGCCCACCCCCACAATTAACCAGGGATAGTATCCTAATCTTCATGAAAAAACAGATTATTTTGTGATCAGCATCTTGGCACGAGCATTTCTGTGTGCTCAGTTAAATATGAAATATTATTTTTTGGGCTAATTTTTTTGCTGAGGGGGTGGAAATGTGTAAGAGGGAAAATATTTCAGAAGTTGTGTTCAAAATCATACACAGGATTGAGTTCTTTATCCACCTGATGTGCAAGAATTAATCCTCACTCCTTACTCCTTCTGTGGGATTTTTATTTACACATAGGTTTTCCTTGCAATAAATGAGTCCAGGATAAGRTATCAGAGTACTTCCCAAAGAGGGATTCCTGAGGGAAAGATTCCCGCCAGCAGAATATTTAATATATTCCCTATATTAAAATATATAAATAAAAAATAAAAATATATAGAAATATGAATATATATTTATATATATAATATTTAATATAGTCCCTATATTAAAATATTTAAATAGAAGAATATAATATATATAATATATATAATATATATAATATATATAATATATAATATATTCCCTATATTAAAATACATATATATATAAATACATATCTTTAAAATATAAATAAATACTGAAATATATATAATATTTAATACATTCACTCTACTAAAATATATAAATATTAGAAAAATAAAGTATATATTTAAAATATAAATAATATGATAATATTTTATATAGTCTCTATATTATAATGTATAAATATGTAAATATAGATATAATATTTAATATATTCCCTATATTAAAAGGATTTCCCTTGTGTGCTGGAATGGGGCAATCTTTGGGATGTGCAGCTGTGCTGGATGCAGAAGGAACCCACCACGTGTGCTGTCTTACCCAGCTCTGGCAYGTGTCCTGGTCTTAAATATCCCTTGACTTTGGGATTTCTGCAGCCTCAGAGCRATAGAATGGCTGGGATTTGAGAGCTGTCAGCCCTTTTGGTGC
Source organism: Malurus melanocephalus (assembly GCF_030028575.1). NCBI lineage: Eukaryota > Metazoa > Chordata > Aves > Passeriformes > Maluridae > Malurus > Malurus melanocephalus. The sequence goes on from NW_026623539.1 coordinate 418,319, forward strand.
AATTCAATCCCGCCTGGTTCCCAGGAGCAACAGGAAATCCACGGGAGCAGCTTCCAGCTGTCAGCTCTGATTCGCCAGGACAGCCCTTGAGCAGCTCCAAAATGGAAATTTGGATTTCTGGGCTCTGCCTTAGAAAGATGATGGGAAGGATACTCAGAATAAAAAAGAAAACAAAAAAATCTTAGGGCACCTGGGAGTAGGGAAGAGAGMAGAGATGTCAGGGAAAGGGATTTTATGGGGGTTGGTGCTTGTGGCTCCAATTGTATGGGGATTGGTGCTTGTGGCTCTGTGCCCTCCCTGGAAAAGGTGTGCTAAGAACAGGACGCACCTCTGGGAATCCCCTTTATAGAATTCCCTAAAAATTCTCTGTGCCAGGACCTGCCCACCCTCCCAGGGAACAATTCCTAATTGGCAGGAATTGGTATTTAGGGCAAAATCCATTACGTTTGGGTATTCGTGGAAATGTCCAGAAACTTGGCCACACTGCTGGGATGAGAAACTTTTTTTTTTTTTTTTTTTGGTGGGAATTTAATGCATCATCCACCCCATTTCAGAGCATTGCTCTCATCCCAAGGCTTCTCCACCAGCACAGAGGGTGGAAATGGCCCTGAAAATACCCAGTGGCCTCGTTGGTGCCGATCTGTCAGCAGCCCCATCCACATCCCGRCCCCAATTCCCAGAGCAGGAGCACGTCAGGACAAGCTGTGGTCTGGCCAGGAAAAAAGGGAAAGAACCGTTTTTTCCCCTCCCAGAAGATCAGAGCTCATGCAGAGAGCTCCCAAGCCTGAGAGGAAGAGCACAGACCTCTCTGAGCAGGGATTTGGRCAGAAAACCTTATCTGGCCCAGAGGATTTCGGCTTCCGGAGCCTCAGACGGAGCTGGGAACAAAATCAGAATTTATTGCCAAAGAGAGATGAACAAAGTCACACGTGTAAAATGGCCTGGGGGGACTCCACCTTGAATTTTGKCCCCAAAATAGGAGCCCTGCACCTAAACCCCACCAAAATATCCCCGAGGATGTGAAGAACTCAGAGCTTTTCCTGGGGATAAATCACCTCCATTTCTCACACAAATATCAGCAGATCTAAAGCACTTCTCARGCTCTGACACACAGAACCTTCGAGCTGCCTCAATATTTCTTTTTCAGAGGAAATTCAGCAGAAAAAAGAGCAGCTCTGAGGCTTTTTTTCCCCCCCCCAGTCCACGATCTTCAGAAAAAAAAACCCACATAACAGAAAATGGAATATTGCGAGCAGCCCACATAATTACTCATGATAGATAACTGTATTAAAAATTAAACATAAATTATTGGAGGCATTACAGTGTTGGCACAGGATGAAAAAGGTGCTTCATATTCCTGAAAGGTTGAGCTGACTGCCTGCAAGTTTGGCTCCATAGAAAAGAGACTAGGCTGGATAAATGGAGAGCATTTATCGTTTGAAATATGGATTTTAATATAGCCCAGCACAACCCCAAAAYATCAGTCCTTTTCAATAGGGTTAAAGTAAGATGGATCTGGCAGATTAAAGCAGTCGGGAAGATGCTCTTTGGCAGGGAGGAGCAGAGGAATCAGRACTGGAGGCTCCTTGGAGGCGCTCCATGGCTTTGGAGGAGGAATCTGAGCTGTTTTATTGGGCTCCACTGAGTCCTGCCTGGCTGGTTTGGGTGGGACACGGCAAATCTGGGCATGGGAATGCCAATCCCAGTCCTGGGGCATCCCAGAGTCAGACAGAGAGGAGAAAACCCTAAAGCTCAGTCCAGTCAGCCAGAGAGGAGAAAACCTAAAGCTCAGTCCAGTCACTCAGAGAGAGGAAAACCCTAAAGCTCAGTCCAG
>NW_026623539.1:421029-426927 GCF_030028575.1 Malurus melanocephalus
AAAGAAAAAGAAAAAGAAAAAGAAAAAGAAAAAGAAAAAGAAAAAGAAAAAGAAAAAGAAAAAGAAAAAGAAAAAGAAAAAGAAAAAGGATCAAGTAATTCTGGATGCTGAGTCTTTGGTATTTTTCTGGTATAAAAAACATGATCATGTAAAAAGCTGGGACAGGGAACTCACTTGTACCAGATATTTCATTATTTTTCTTGCCATTTATCCTGCTACTCCCCCACGTGTGACTCAGATATTTTCAGAGGAATTAAAAATTGAGAGGTGGGACTCTGTGTCTGGTCTTTCAGAAAAGATTCCTTCAAAGAGGAGARGCCAGGGAGCAGCCCTGAGAACTTTATCCTGAGCTATGCATTACASAGGAAACAATGGGATTGGAGGTGGATCAGGCAGGAAATGTGGATTACACCTAAAGGAAAACTTTTTTCCTTGGCAGACAGTGTAATAGTGAGATATTTGTATCTCTRTCTAAATATCTGAGATTTATCTATAATGATGATTTTTCTCTATAATGAGGACAGATATTCCTTCAGAAATTACAGACAGGTCCCACTCCCTTGGGAAATATCCTTGGGAGGAACGTCTCAGTGTCCAGGTGAGAGTTTCGTGACCTGATCCATGGGCAAAGGATTTCCATAGGGTGGGGCAGGATCACAACCGAAAACAGCCTGAGGGTTTTCCTCAATCTCCTCTCCAGGATACACTGTGGGCCACCCAAATGAGGAATTCCAGCTCTTCCCCAGAGCTGGTGCTGGCACCAGGAAATGTTGGAATAYCCCCCCTTTCCTCCAGCCCATTTCAAAGCAGGAGCTGGGACTGGCACCCTTTGTTGTTCTGACCCCTCCAAGCCTTGTCACCCTGTCCCAGAGCAGGGATTGTCCCATTTTTCCTCCCTCCACCTTCCCTCTCCTGCTCCAAGGCACCCTCAGGAGCTGCCCCAAGCCCTGTGAAGTGTCCCCAGCCCTGGAAGGAGAAAAGTGAGATTGTGCCTCGCATCCTCCACTTCAAGGATGAAGATTTTGAGAACCCTTTGCAAACCCCTTATCCTCTAATTGTTCCATATCCCACAGCTGATTTTGGGTACCCCTTTGCAAACCTTTTATCCCCTAATTGTTCCATATCCCACAGCTGATTTTGGGTACCCCTTTGCAAACCTTTTATCCCCTAATTGTTCCATATACCACAGCAGATTTAGGAACCCCTTTGCAACCCTCTTATCCCCTAATTGTTCCATATATCACAGCTTTAAGAGGAAATGTTTAACCACCACAGAACAGATTTAATAAAACTCCTTCCATGTGCAATAAAATCAGCAACTGAGGCTGAGTTTTGAGAATTTCCTCCCCTTCCCTTCTTCTCGATAAGGGGGGTGTGCTGCRAGACAAAGAGCTGGAGTTTTTATTTATTTTATTTTATGTTATAATCACACCTTCCTGCTCCAGCTTGTTTTATTTAAAAATATAAAGAAACCAGAAATATATGTTTAGGTGAGATTTACAGAATAGAGTCTTTGCAAAACATCTGGTCTGGYGGGTGAAGAGCCAAATTGCCTGGAATTATCTTTGTATGCTTGAATTAAAAAAAAAAAAAACTGGACAGGGTGGAAAGAAGCTCAGGACCTGGACAGGATGGAAAGAAGCTCAGGACTTGGAGAGGACAGAAAGAAGAGAGAAGGAAAGGAGTGAGAAAAACGGTGAGGTCATAAAAAATTCATCCAGGAGGGGATCCAAGTGCAGTAATGAGGCCTCGCGCAGGCGGCCGAGTACTTAGCGCTAAAACCCTCTGCGGGTGCGATCTGGTTACCATCTGATCATCAGCATGACACCCATTAGCCCCCGATAATGGCAGCTAATCAGCTGCTCTGCCTGCCTGCATTTCCCTCCCCAAAAGATCTCCTTGCCCGAGGAGCCCCTCCCCGCAGCCACCTCGGGCACTCAATAATTCATGGGGGTGAGGCGCTGTCCCCCAGCCCTGATGTCACTTCCTGACAAGATGGTGCCCRGTGTTGGGGACACTCCGAGCTGCTCCCAAAGAAAGGGACTGGTCACCTCCTGTGGCCATGGAGAAGCTGAGGTTTGGGGCAGGTGAGCACTGGGATGTGTTCCTTGAGCGCCATCCCTGAGCTCATCCTCCGATCYGAGTGAGCCAAAGTCCCCAGTCATCCACAAACTACAGAATTGGTGTGAAATATTTGGTGTTTCTAACCCAAAAATTTGAAAAATTAGTGTTTCTAAGCCAGGGAAGGGGACTGCAATCCTGCTGAGAAGTGGTGTCAGGGATTTCAGCAGGAATTTCCCCATGGAAAGGGTGTTCAGGCCTTGGCAGGGGCTGCCCAGGGAGCTTTGRAGTCCCCATCCCTGGAGGTGTCCCAGGAAGGGCTGGAGGTGGCACTGAGTGCTCTGGGGACAAGGTGGGATTTGATGACCTTGGAGTTCTTTTCCAGCCTCAGGGATCCCAGGATCCTGTGATTCCTTCATCACATCAAGCGTGAGATTCCACAGATTTTTTTGTATGTGTCAGCCACAGTTCCATCCATAAAAAGAACTTGACAGCCAAGGTTTTTTTTCTAATTTTGGGGCTGAAGCTTTGAACCGCTGCACTGGAGGATAGGATTTGAGGCCTGCAGACACCCAGAATGTCCCCAGACTTCCCACGTGACTCAAACACATTAGTTCTTCTCTATTTCATTTCCCCATCCCTCAAAGAGTTGCAGTAAATGTGTGACTTCTACCCCAGGACCAGCCTGGAAAGCCAAGGAAGAAACAAAAACCCCATTCTTAAATTCATGGAATCGTGGAATCATGGAATCGTGGAATCATGGAATCGTGGAATTGTGGAACCATGGAATAGGCTGGGTTGGGAGGGATCTTAAAGCCCATCCAGCTCCACACCTTTCCGTGGCTGCTCCCAGCCCCAATGCCCAGCCTGGCCCTGGCTTCTCTGGGAAATCCATCAGCTTCTCTGGGAGTTCCATCCCAGTCCCTCCCCRGGAACAATTCCTGCCCAATATCCAATCCAAACCTACTTTCTTTCAATTTGAAGCCRTTCCCCTTTGTCCTGCCACTTTCCAAAGAAGACTTTTACCATGGAAAATGTTCTTTGGATGTTTCTTCTTGCAAGTTGCTGCCTATTCCCAGGGGAGGAATTCCAGGTCTCTTCYAGGACGGACAAATCCCAGATCAGCAGTGGCTTCCAGGGTGAAGGGAGGGCTTGCTGACAGGGCAGTGACCTCAAAGATTGCAGAAACAGAGGAAATGAGATCATCTGCCCAGATCAACGTGCTCCCAGCCTGAGGATGTGRTTTCATCATCTCCCTCTCTTCCAAATGGAGAAGGGAGCATTTTGTCTCATCCCTAGTATTGCCACAGACCAACAGCCAGAAATGATGCCTTCAAAACAGGGATTGAGTCACTTTGGGACATCCTTTCCCTTGAAATCTGAGGAAGTTCAGCGTCTCCGGTTTCGGATGCTCCTCTCCTCAGGTTTCACCCTCTCTGAAAGGGAGGTAAAAGCAGGAGACAGCGAGGATTCATTCAATCCCCTGGCAAAAACAGGACAYGGATACTGCACAGCACCGAAGTGGGACTGTGTCTTTGTTCCTAGACAGTATTCCCAGAAATAATTCCATGCAGGAAGGTTTCAGTCGCATTTTGCCTCCATGGGGTAACAGGCATTTTGACCAGGATGCAAATCCTCCCCAGGGATAATTTCAGCTTGCCCGGGGACAGAGCAGTGCTGGGATTCCTTGAGGAGCTGTYCAATCTCCCTCTAAACTCCCCGCTTTTAAGCCACAGTTCATGTCTCCATAAAATTCCTCTCTTTTGGGAATTGGAGAAGGAGGAACAGCACCCTGAGACATAAGGGCACCCTTGTGGGGGTTACTGAGGGATGGAGATTCCCCCCAAGAGCTCTAAATCCCACCCTGCCCAAATCCTACCCCATTATCACAGTGGATTCCCCTGATAAATCCTTTTTTTTATCCTGTTAGGTCCATGGCTGTGTCAAAACAGGAAAACCCACATTTTGGAAATAAAATTGAGGCTCAGATTTTGGGAATCGGCGCTTCCCTCTCACAGCTCAGCCCCTGCACAGAGGTGTCTGGGGCTGAGAAAAAGAAGGGAGAGGGACTTTTCATAGGGCAGAGAGTGATGGGAAAAGGGGGAATGGCTTCCAGTGCCAGAGGGCAGGGCCAGATGGGATATTGGGCAGGAATTGTTCCCTGAGAGGGTGGGCAGGCCCTGGCACAGGGTGCCCAGAGAAGCTGTGGCTGCCCCTGGATCCCTTTGAGTGCCCAAGGCCAGGCTGGACATTGGGGCTGGGAGCAGCCTGGGACAGTGGGAGGTGTCCCTGCCATGGCAGAGGTGGCATTGGATCCTTTAGGTCCCTTCCACCCCAAACCATCCCATAACTCCATTATTTTTTCTCTCTGGGAAAATGCAGAGACCCCTGGATGTGCCCTCCCTATAGCCGTGCTGAGATCCCACACCATCCACGGGATCTGACCTTCGGAAGGGAAATAAAGGATTCCCAAAAGCTCAGAAAGGATTTATCCTTGAAAAGTTGAGCAAAGAGCAGAAGGAAGCAGAGCTGAGGCTCTGGAGACCCAACAAGAGCGAGGAATCCATCCAACCATGGATCCAGAAGGAACCTTGGAGGAGGGAAATCAGGGCCTGAAGAATCCTGCTGAAGGATCCATCCATCCCAAAACGGTCTGACCAGCCAAGGGGGAATTCAATCTGAGGCTTTCCTCATGCTTGCATTCTTTATGCCAAAAATCCCAACTATTTAGAACAACATATTTTGTGGAATTTTCAGCCACTTTTTCAAAAAACTGTTGCTGTTTCCTAAAATCCCAAAATATTTATTTTTACATTTCACAGACCCACATGCAGACGTATTTTGTGAATTAATATTCATATTTAGCAGGGTGGGGCTGACAAAAGTGAAGCCTTTCAACCCCTCCAAAGYGACTTTGCGCTCATGATTTTAATGAGAATTTAGGTTCAGATGGAAAGCAATTCTTTGGTGCTGTGCACTGGTTTAAGATTTCTCTGTGAAGGCATAAGAAACTCCAGGCTGTGGGGTTAATCCAAGAAATTTCTTTCTGTCCAAGAAATCCTAACCAGAATTGAGGCTGGGCCACATGAGCTCTGTCTCAAATTTGGATGGGAAAGATGAAAGCCACAAGAAGATGTTCCCATGCCCAGCTGAAGATGTTCCCATCTCCCGTTTCACCCATTTTATGCGTTTCCTCCTTCCTACCTCAATCCATGCTGGATCCCATCCCACAAATTCTCCAGCCAGAGCATGAGGGTTTTCTAAACCAACTTACACCAGCTTAGCACGACATTGCAAAATCAGGGCCGCATTTTTCCATGGAACTCAAGAAAGTGTCTTTTCTTTTCGGAATTGTCCCTCCTTGCCTTCATTTCCCGTCTCCTCCAGAGCCCTGCCTGGTTTGTTTGCTTTTCAGGGAYGAGGAGAGGGGAGTGGGAATAGAAGAGATTTTGTTTCTATTTGGTTGGTTTGATTTGATGACGTTTCCACAACTGAGAAATTTCTTCTTTCCTGTGGCAGAGGGAGCAAGGGAAACTGCTTAATTCCAGGAAATCCAGGGCAAAACAACATCAAAAAAATAAAAATATTCATTTTCTTGTCTGTTTAAAATGATGCACCAAAGTAGTTTGGATGAGGGGGGGATGCTGTGGTGTAAAGGAGTGACAGAAGTCAGAGGGTGCACAAAACTTCCAAACTTYTATTGATAAATTAATGGAAACACTTGGAAATGGATATCAATTGATCCCTGATCTCCTGTACGTGGCAGTGGGTTTGGATAGAGGGGAAGGGTGGAAGGGAAGAAAAAGTGATGGATTGAAAAAGGGTGAGACGGAAAAA
>NW_026623539.1:427467-432524 GCF_030028575.1 Malurus melanocephalus
TCAAACAAAATGAAGTTTCTTTAATCCTGTGAGACCTGCCCATGAGCTGATCTCTCCCAGCACTCAAAGGGATCCCCTCCACCTTCCCAAGAAGTTTCTTTCAACTCCATTTATGGTTTTTATTTYCCTGCATTGAGAAATGAAACAGGAGAAGGAATCTTGTCTCCTGCCTGGCTCACTGCTGGTGTTTGAATGGAGGGACAGCCCAGGCTGATCCCAGCTGTCAGAAATAACGCTTTTATATCATTTTATATATGGAAGGGACAGAATCCTCAGCTGGCAGGGCTTAGCCAAACCAGCAGCGCCATTCCCAGCGTGGTGTCCCATTGGGAATGCTGTCCTGGGCTGGTGGGAAATGGGAATGAGGGGGAGATTGCCTTAAACCTGCCCACTCTTTGACAAGCCGAGCCTACACTTAACAGGAGCCTGGTAAGTGCAGGCCCCATTACTCGAGGGGTAATGGCAGCTGGGATTGATCTATTGTGAGCCCTACAAATCTGAACAGTTACACTAAACGCTATTAAAATGTATGGAACCTCTTTGTCTTCAATTATTAAATGGAGTAATTTATGAAACCCAATCCCAATAACCTCCCCGTCCTACTGGCCGGCCCCGCTGAAAGGAAGAGTAAAAGCAGAGAACATCACCATCGATCCCTCCTGCAGGGGGGGAAAAGAGGATCAGGCCTGTTAACCCTTCCCTGCAGGACAAAGTGGTTGGCTCGTGGTTTCTCTTCCCCCCCAGAGGTCGTGTCCTTCTTTCATTTCTGGGCTCGGGTTTCAGTCTGACAAGTGGTAATTGATTCCGCCGCTGGTTGGGCTGGGGGTAAGTGGGGGATGAAGTTTCAGTGAAAACAAATAGCACTTCACAGCTCTGACCTTTCCTCTTTAAGCTTTTGTTGTGGTTTCCTGGGGATGTGCAGCTTAAAGACTCCCAACCTGCCGTGTCTATGGCGGGAAGTTTCACTTTTGGCYTGGACTTAAAGCTGGATTTTGGCTTTGGGTCTCTTGGCAGGCCTGGCTTACAAAATGTTTTTTTTTTTTTTTTCCATTTTCTTTCCCATGGTTTTGCACAGGACACGAGAACATGGTCCAGCAGGAGCTGTGGTGCTCTGACAGCAGGATGAGGTTCCCAGCTTGGGATTTCAGTGTCCTAAAGGGCTGTGGTGGGACAAAACCAGTGTTAAAATATAAAAGATAGGGAAAAAACAATATTAAAATACAAAGGATGGGACAAAACCAGTATTAGAATATAAAATATGGGACACAACCAGTATTAGAATATAAAGGATGGGCCAAAACCAATATTAAAATACACAGGATAGGGCAAAACCAGTATTAGAATATAAAGGAAAGGAAAAACCCAATATTAGAATACAAAGGATGGGACAAAACCAGTACTAGTATATAAAATATGGGACAAAACCAATATTAGAATATAAAAGATGGAAAAAAAAATTAAAATACAAAGGATGAGACAAAACCAGTATTAGAATATAAACGGGACAAAAGCAATATTAAAATATAAAGGATGAGACAAAATCAACATGAAAATATAAAATAATGGGACAAAAACAATAGTAAAATATAAAAGGACAAAAGCAATATTAAAATATAAAGGATGAGACAAAACAAATATTAAAATACAAAGGATGGGATGAAACCAATACTAAAATGCAAAGGATAGGACAAAACCAATATTATAATATAAAGGTTGAGAGAAAACCCTTTTCATATTTAATATAAATATATATTTAATTATTTTATAGAAATAAAAATTTAAGTTCTATTAAAATATCAAGGCTGCCACTGCTTCTCAGATCAAGGAGGTGCCAAATCTGCCACTTCTTTTCTCGCTCCAGCTCCCTTCTTTCACCAACTCAGCAGATAAATTGAAACTTTAATTGTTCCCATTCGTGCTGCTCTGTGTGTCTGATCGAGGCTGGTCCCAAACCTGGTGCTCACTGGGCACTTTTGCAATAGATCAGAGCTGGTGACTGAATTGCAGGACAGGGACTCCAGTTAATGAAAACCACTCCGATTCAATCAGGAAAACACACTCTGACCTGTGTGTGAATCTTTATTCTGCACAGAGCAGAGAGGAAAAATATCCTCAGAGGCTTCCAGGCAGGGATCAAGTTTTGCCAAAGGAAATCTCGTTATTTACAAACAAGTTGTTTTTGCCAAAGTCAGCCTTTATTTTAAGGTGTTCTCAGAAGCAGCTCAGGGCTCAGCAGCTGCCTCCAGAATGTTGCAACCCACTCGTTTTGCCAACAGCAACAGCACATTTGCAAGGGGAAAGGTTCAATGGGGTTTTTTTTTTCTTCTCTGAGGGAGCCCTGATGGTTCTTCTCTGCTGCCTGGAATGGGGAATGGTTTTAAACTGAAAGAGGGCAGGGCCAGATGGGATTTTGGGGTGGAAGATGTCCCTGCCCTGGCAGGGGTGGCACTGGGTGATCTTCAAGACTCTTCCCAACCCAAAACATTCCATGATTCCATAATCCTCTGCTTCCATGACAATAAACCCCTGCCCTTTAATCTGGACAAATCCATCCCACAAACCCCAGAACATTTCAGAATTGTACAGAATTGTGCAGATGGGGCATTAATTTTTATTACTAATTTATTTTTTGTAGACCTGTATTTAAAATGCATTGGAGAAATCGTGCCAGTTCGGGGAACATCCAGGGAAATGCACAGGAGGAGGGAGAATGACAAAGATTTTAAATCACAAAACGATCCAAACTCTTCATCCAGATGTGCCAGGGATCTTTTAGGCTAATAAAATCTGTCACCCTGTATGAATCCTTCCAATTTGAAGGAAAGGGAACAAAAGGACATCCTGGAAAGGATAATCATAATCGTTCAGGTCAATTGCTGATTTATTTCAGCACAGACAGGAAATATTTAAACATTCACTATAACAGCCGTGAGATGTGTTTTGTTTAAAAGAAGCAGCCCCGAATTTTCCATCTTGATAAAAGCGGAATTTAATTGGATTGCTCAAATGAAACAAGACAAACAAAAGCAAACAGATGTAATAGAAAGCAGCYCTGAAAAGGAAATTCATGTCGCAAAAAGCCCTTGGCTAATCACGAAGTGATGCAGCTTTGAAAGGAAATACTTTGATTGCGTTTTTGCTCCTCTGAGAAGTCAGATATTTGGAAATACCCAGAATTTTTAAGAAATATTTCCTGCTGTGCACTTAAAAACAAATTGCATGCTCAGGAAGTCGGGTCTGATTCTTATCTTTCGTTTTATTTTTGGRCTCAGGTGAACCCCATGCATTTCCCAAGGGTAATTCCATGTGCTAAGTGGGGATATTTCTGATTTTCATGGATGGGGAGCCCGGAGGAGAATCCACTAAGCATTTTTTATAGGATTTGTGCTGTTCATCCACTTCCTGCTACAATCACCTCAAAAATGGCACAACTATGACTGAGTTCAAATTCAGCTGTTTGCAGCGGGACTTCTAAAATAGGGAAATGAAAAATTAACGGCATTTTTGTCCAGAATCAAAAAATCCCTGGCTCCTGTCCCTCCARCCCTTGGAAATTGTCTCTCTCCRTGGTTCCTGTGGGCTCCTTCAGGCCCTGCAAGGCCACAATGAGCTCAGCCCAAAGCTTCTCCTGTCCAGACAATCCCAATTCTCTCAGYCTTTCCTCACAACTGAGTTCTAAACTGGATTTTTTTTTCCTCACTTTTCTTAAAAATGATGGGAAAATTGTGTTCTGCATCCTCTCCCAAGCCCAAGTAAGCAGCAAAGTGCTGCCTGTGGTGGTGTCCTGYGTGTTCCCTGGGTTTGACAGGAATGTCCTGGAGAGCCCAATGGAAGTGCAGGCAGGGAGAGAGAAACAAAGGCAGGCATTCCAACATTCTCTGGTTTTTATGTTTATTATTAATTCTTCTTATTATTACTAATTTTATTTCAATAATTAATTATTACTGTTTTCTCTAATAATATATTACTGTTAATTTTTAGTCATCGTAATTTATTATTATTTCCTCTCATATTCAATAATTCATTACTCATTACTTATATTTTACGATCTATTTACTTATCATTTTATGTTTTAATTATTGATTTTTTTTATTATTTTTGTTATTATTGATTTTTTTATTAATTTTTGTCAGCTGCTCCCCTTCACCCTTCATTGAAAGGAGGAAGAGCCATGCTGGGATCAGTTTTGTTGGACCTTGCAATCAACTGGCCGAGGAAACATAGCGTGGAATGCTCTGATATCAGCAAGAAAACTTGGGAAAAAAGCTCTCCAGCTGCTGAATCCCAACCCTCTGGTTGTACACACCATTAACATTAATTACGGGGGCTTTCCTATTTTTTTTAGGGAAGTCTATCARTGGACAAAGAAATAGAAACCAATTTGCAAAACGAGCTGAGGAGAAATGTAAGAAAATAAACTGCCCGGTGTCCTTGTTGGCACTGGTAAGCTCAGGATGGGAATGTCTGGGTTGACAAAACCATGATTTTCAGCTGCTCAGCAGCAGGAATTATGGAAAAATATCCCTGAGGAGCACCCAAGCCAGCCTGATTATCCCTGGCACTGATTATCCATGGGCATTCCCAGTTCCTACAGCTCACCCRCTTCCCTGAGCCATGGAAAACTGGGGAAAACCCCAATGGGGAATGTTCAGCTGGATTTGGGACACTTCCCAAGCCTCTCCATGCCCTCACATCTGCCCTGATGGTGGGAGAATGTTCTGCCCAAGATTTGCCTCCAGCATGACCTGACAGGAACAAGAAATCTGTCAAAGCTCTGTTCATAAATCTGAAGAAGCTTGTGCCCTGCCAAAGCAAAGAAATTAAAAGCTGTGGCCTGACAAGGACGTGGAAAAGAGCTGCTGGGACAAGAGTAATTAATATTATTGAATTAAAAATTGAAAGATTGTTCATCATCGTCAAAATTCAGGCACGGCTTTGCCAGGGTTTGCAGCTCCCCCCCGCACTTTACTTCCTTCCTTCCTTCCTTCCTTCCTTCCTTCCTTCCTTCCTTCCTTCCTTCCTTCCTTCCTTCCTTCCTTCCTTCCTTCCTTCCTTCC
>NW_026623539.1:432765-442911 GCF_030028575.1 Malurus melanocephalus
TTTTCTTTCTGTCCTTACAAAAATTCTTTGGGAATCTGGGATTCTGGAATAGGAAGATTAATGGGAATTACAGACCCTGAGTGTTCCCTGCCTCCCCACGTGGGTGACAAGGGATGAGGGAAAAGCCAATTCCTTGAAGAGCAGACAGGAGGGAACTCCAAGGATCCTCCCGAACCCTCTTCCAAAGCTGCATAAATGAGATAAATGAGTGGGATAAATAAGTGGGACAAATAAGTGGGATAAATAAGTAGGATAAACAGGATAAATAAGTGGGAGAAATAAGTGGGAGAAATAAGTGGGAGAAATAAGTGGGAGAAATAAGTGGGAGAAATAAGTGGGAGAAGTGGGATAAATGGGATAAATAAGTGGGATAAATGGGATTAATGAGATAAACTGAAAAAATGGGATATCCTGCTCCTGAGCCTTCCACTGCCCCCTCATCATATACAGGTGTGAAGTGGACAAACCCTCATGGCAAGTGAAAAAAAAAAAACCTGGAAAAAACCCTCCCTGTGCAGCCCAACCCAGCCTTCCACACAAGGGAGACCTGGGAAAAGCTTTTCCTTGATGGAAAACAGGGGGAAAAGGGATTTTAAAAGTGATATTTGAGTGGGGAAAGCAACTCTTACTTAGTAGAGCGTGAGCCAGGCTGTGAAAATATTCAGTTTTTACTCAGGAAATAAAAGAAGGGGCCAAGACTTTAGTGATGAATAAATTAAAATGTTGTGTAATGAAATGTTCTGGGAGACAAAAACCTTCAATTTAATGTTTTCCTAAATGTTTTTGGGTTCAGAGCAGTCCTGCAAACCTGGACATTGTTTCTGTCTTTGAATGGAAGCTGAATTATTTCCAAAATCTCCTGGGACTGGGAGATCTACGTAAGGAAGAGTTTTATGGAGAGGCACGGCCTCCTCTGCAATTTCTGTCACACAGAAAATGCTGAAGGACGCCTCAAGGCAGAAGACTCCTCTGCAATAATAATAAAATTGAGATTTGGGTGTGTTTTCATGCAAAAGGAGAGTTTAGGATGGAAAAAAAAAAAAAAAAAAAAGAAAAGAAAGTGATCCTCATCTGCGTTTAAATCTTTGCCTCGTCTTGGGGAGGAAGAGTCAAAACATTGGAAAAAAAAAAAAAAAAAGAAAAGAAAGTGATCCTCATCTGCGTTTAAATCTTTGCCTCGTCTTGGGGAGGAAGAGTCAAAACATTGGAAAACCTGGAGGATTCCAGGCAAYTTATCCCTAAAATCTTTAAAATGGAATCATCCTGTCCCTCTGCACCCCATCAAGAGAGGGCTGGGAGGTGAAATGTCTTTTGAAGAAGCAGAATTCTGCAGAAAACSAAGTTTTATTGAAGGGTTTTAAACCTCTGGACGAGGTCCATTTTGAAAGATGCCAGATTTGGGGGATGGATTTGGGAAGCTGGCATTTTCCTGTTTATAAATATCTTTGTTGTTCTGACTTTTGTTCTACTTTGGGTATTGCATCAGCTCCCACAGGGAAGAGACTGATTTTTTTGTATCCTTTTTTATGTCCTTTTTATATCCTTTTTATATCCTTTTAATGTCCTTCTTCAATGTTTATTCAGTGTTGAATACCCCAGAACGGGGCATTTAATATCCCAGAATCATTTGGGTTGGAAAAGGCCTCATTAAGGTTAGAAAAGACCTCAAAATATCAAGAGATTTGGCAAAGAAATTTCCACCAATTCAGTGAGATCCCGCAGCAAAGCTGGGAATAAATCCCCCTGAAGAGCCACTGATCACAAAATCACCAATTTCACTCAGGAAAACAATTTTTTTCTTTTCCAAACCCAAATGAAATAAAGGAATAAAGTTCAAGGAGCCTTTTTAAATAAAGCGACAGTGGGTAAACAAAAGATGTGAATCATTCACTGCAGGTAACGGGGTGGCAAAAATCACCACATTTGCTCTGAATCACTCACAAATTCTCCCCAAAACAGGTTCTAGCTTGAACATTTATCACATATTTCTATTTTTCTATTTCTATTTTCTATTTTCCTATTTCCATTTCTTTTTTTTTTTGTTGCACATTTTATTTATCTACAACTCTCAGCACATCATGCACTGCGGTGCAATTTTTTTTTTCTATTTTTTTTTCACATTTTATTTATCTGTAACTCTCAGCACATTGTTCACTGTGGTACAATTGTATTTATTTTTCTAATTTTTTTTCACATTTTATTTATCTGCAACTCTCAGCACATTATACATGCAGTACAATCTCAATAATTAAAAAGATTAAAAATCTTCAGGTGATGTAGTAGACAAAGTTCCCACTCAAATGTAATTTAAYGGAGAAAACCCAAATTTTGCTGCCTGAAAACTCTTCCCTCATTCACACAGCAGCTTCGCTTCTCATMATTAAAATGARCAGCTCAACCTGAWGACCCAAAGGAGAGATTTCAATCCRGGAACTCAACTTTTCTCACTCTCAGTGGCCACATTTTGCTGATTGAGTCACATGGAAGTGCAGGAACATCATCCATGAGTTCCCTCTCTGGAGAAAATGGTCACAGGACAGGGGCGGAGTGAATAATTTCAATTTCAGGGGAATTTTTTCCTCTCTGACCATCAGCCCAGGATGGGAGACAGAGAACCTGGCACCAAACACTTCAGGGAAGTGAGGGGAAAAAAAGCTGAGCAAGGAAAGGCTTTTCCCAAAGCTTCCTGAAGCCAGTGGGAAATTCATTTGTGGATTTGGACAGAAAATCAAACATCTCAGAACACTCGGAGCAAAGCTTTWAAGAAGGAAAAGTAATTTTTTAGCATTATTTGTCCATTCAGGTCATAGAATGGAAACTCAGAATTCCCAAATTATTGAGGCTGGAAAAGATTTCTGAGGTTATTGAGTGCCAGCTGTGCCCGATGCCCACCTTGTCCCCAGCCCAGAGCACTCAGTACCACCTCCAGCCCTTCCTGGGCACCTCCAAACCTCCCTGGGATGAATTATTTCAACTCAAACTCATCTTTTTACACTAAATCCCATAATTTCACAGGTTTTCATGTAAATAATTTCTTTCTCTCAGCTTGGGCAGCCTCTAAATTTGATGCTGTTGTGTTTTASTTTCTGGATTTTTTTCTCAGTGTCAGAGCCAATGATAAATTTCACACTGAAATGGTAAATCAGTGAGTTCTGCCCCAAACTGGGCTGGAAAGAGCRGATTTTCAGGAACAAGAGGGAATCRAGTCAATCCCCTTGCAAGCARTGGAGAATACTGATCTCCCTCAACAGTCAGATTTCATTTTTGAAAGGTTACTGAGGGCTCCAAGTGACACTTGAGATGTCACAGATCACGGCATCAGGAAAAATCCTGAAATCTACATCCACATTTCCTTTATGCAGCTGGATTTCCATTATCATTTAAGGATCGTGGTCACCACTAAGATCAGGAGGAAGGGAAGTGAGGAAGTCAGAAATTARGCAAAAGGATGATTTGAGGGATTTATTCATGGTAAAAGTATCTCCCTAAATTTATTCTCCAATGCATGGCAGCCAATTTGCAGGAAAAACACTGAGGGAAAATGCTGAAGGACCACTTACGTCTCAGGAAAACAAATCAGCCTGGAGGAGAGAAGCTTTGGAGTGACCTATTGGGGCATTCCAGGACCTGAAGGAATCACAGGAAAGATGGAGAGAGACAGTTTGCAAGGGCTGCAGGGACAGGAGCCAGGGAATGGCTTCCCAGTGTCAGAGGGCAGGGCCAGATGGGATATTGGGCAGGAATTGTTCCCTGGGAGGGTGGGCAGGCCCTGGCACAGGGTGCCCAGAGAAGCTGTGGCTGCCCCTGGATCCCTTTGAGTGCCCAAGACCAGGCTGGACATTGGGGCTGGGAGCAGCCTGGGACAGGGGGAGGTGTCCCTGCCCATCCCTGGATGATCTTTAAGGTCCCTTCCAACCCAACCCATTCCATGATTTTATAATTCTCTATTCTCTACACCCTTGTGGGTGTTTAGTGATATTTTCCCACCCTCTGCTATTAAATTAATCTTCTTTCTTTCTGGCCACATCATAAAATCTCATGAGCCCACTCTGAAATAAATGTGACTCCTTAAAAACCTTCATCTTTACGCTCTTTTGGGAGGTAAAAATTGCAAGGTAAGGGATGAAATGMAGAGCTTTGAGCTGAGTGGGAAGATGGACAACAATTTCCCAAAGCACCTCGGAATTCAGCAGAGGAGGCACCTCCCTGTGTCTTTGAAGCTCCTTTGGCTCCGTTCCTCTCCTGACGACACAGAGTTTGCAAAACTCCTTCATCTCCAGCACCCAGGAATCCCAAAAACAGCAGGAGGGAGCCTTGGGGAGCCCAGAGGKGCTGGAGAAGGAATCACACACAGAGCCCTGCTCAGGATTGTTTCACACAGAGCCCTTCCACATCTCCAGCAGATTTTGTGCAGAGAGGAAACATACTCCTGCAAATAACATTTCCCACAGTTGCCTTTAATTGCTGCTGCCCTCTGGACAGAAGCTGTTGTTTTTATTTTGGGCTGATTGAAGCCGTGCTTACAATCTCAGCCCCAAATTGCCCAATGAAGCACGAGTCAGCAAACGAAATCCATGCAAGAGGGGCTGTTCTGGTTTTGTTATTGTTTTGGATTCTTCCCACATCCCAAAGCACACTTTCCCGTCAGCAGGGCTGGGAAAACAGCTTTTAGCAGCCACTCGTGGGCCTGGTGGGATTTGTTTTGTTCCTAAATAGAAGAAGAAAAGGGAAACAGGTGAACCCAAATCTCTATTTCTGGCAATAAATTTTACAAGGTTCAGGTACAAAAGCAAAACATCTTCTCCCATTAAAGGTTAATTAATGAATCAGGAAAGAAGGGAGAGAAAGCAGAACACCCTGGTTGTTCTCGGGATGCTTCCCTCAAAATTCCTGATGTTTTCCTGGCAAAATCCCGACTTCTGAAATCCCAGGATCCGATGTGCACATTCTCCTCCTGGTTTCCCTACAGGAACCGCTCTTCTCATTTGATTTTCCAAAAGAATTAATTGGTCTTGCAGCACGTGATCTGCTGAGGTGCATGAATATAAAGAAAGAAATATAGAACAAAGCTGAAATTTATTAAATCTGGCTTTTATAAGTAAATTTTCTAATGTTTTTCCATACATTTTCATCTGCTGCTGTTTTGCAGGGGCAAAGAGATTTCATTTGCTGCTTTTCCCTCTCATCCTCAGTCTCAGACAGAAGCAGGATGGAGYTCTTAGTTCTTCATGATTCCAGTGGGAAAAGAATTCTCCCCCTCTCCAGGAAATATTAGGGAATTTTGGCCAATTTTTGCAGAGGGAGGTAGAAATCAAAACTCCTGTTGACAGCAAAATGCTCTCCTCCATATCCACGGGGAGAGAATTTCCCTGGAGTTAAGAGGGCCCAGGGAGAGGAAACTTCCCAAGAAGCAAATTTGATTTCAGGTTCAAAAACCTGAGATTCTTCCACATTTCCTTTATGMAKMTGGWTTTCYGTTATCATTTAAGGATCGTGRTCACCACTAAGATCAAGAGGAAGRCAAACMAGGAAGTCAGAAATCAGGCAAAAGAATGATTTGAGGGATTTATTCTGGGTAAAAAAMCAAACATTTTAGACCAGCTGCCAGTTCAGACACCGCTTTGAGAGAATAAATCTCCTGATAACACCCAATCCCACTATTTTTTGAAAGCAGAACTCCTAAATCATCCCCTGTTTTATGAAAACTCTGCGTGCAYGCAGYAAATTTTYCCCTTTTTTTGCCACAGAGTGACTGTTTATGCCATCAATGCCTTATTTATCGAGGCCTCACAAAACAACCATTCACCCCACCAGTGACTCACATTTTTGGGACTTTCCTGCCCGCCTGGGAATAATGTTTATGATACAAAGTCTCATTAATGAAATGCCWTTTTCTGCGTGTCACTGACCCCTGGGCAGGGAAACACCCCAGAGCTTCTCCTTTTCTGCTGGAATCACAGGGTGACAACGGCACCGTCTCATGAGCAGGTGACACTGACAGGGTTTGTTTTGATCAAAGTTTTTTTTTTTTTTGGCACTCGTTTTTGCAAACATTTTCCAGTTTAACACTTTGCCTTCCCCAGAGTYGGGTATTTTCATGAAATCCTACTGGAAATCATGGTTTTGGGGGGTAAGGAGTGGGTTTCCCCCTGTTTTTACATTGCTCAATCCGTTGAGGGGGGTGACAAATCCGTGAGAGTGATGTMACGTCAGGATGTGAGCGATGACATAATGTCATTATTTTAATTAATTACAGAAAAAAAAAGGATTAATTATCCAAATGGATTTGTTTGCCTCATAGCTGGGATGCATAAAGGAGAATTTGAATTGCTCTTGCCTTAGATAAGGAAAGGAATTTTGTCTCTTTTTTGTCTCCTCCAGGAATTTTTTCCCWCGGGTGAGAAGGGTCTCGACCACAAATTCACCATCCYTGGAGGAGTCCAAGGATCACCTGAATGTGGTTCTGGGCTGGGTGAAAGGTGGGGATCAGGCTCAGGTTGGACTCAGGAATTCTGGAGGGGTTTTCCATCCTCAGGAGTTCTGGGATTCTCAGAGCTGGGGCTGGGATGGAGGTGATTCCTGTGCATTCCCTTTTTTTTATCTGAGCACAGGGAATTTCTGTCACCACTGCTGTGACAGGGACACTTTGAGCTTCCCCCACAGCGCCCTGAGATGTTTGTTGTGATGTAAATCCTCCATCTGTTCTCTAATCCGGGTGTCCCTCCTCCCTCCCTGCTTCTTGTAGGAGACAAAACAGCCTTGGWCATTTTCTCTCCAGGACTTCTTCGGCTTTTCCACCCAATTATGCCAATTTCCCTCTTCTCTTAAATATCCTGGCATTTTGTCTCCTCTTAAAACATAATCTCCTCCACCCTCTCGTGTTTTCTGCTGCAGGAAGAGCCCAAAAAAGAGGTGACAATCCCCGAAAGCGACGTCAGATCATTTTGGAAGGCGAAACGTTTCAAACCACGCTCCCAACAGGAGCTGYTCCCAACATTTCAATGCCTAGGAGGACACAAGAGGGTTGTGGATGTGTCCTGGTGTCAACAGCCACAGACTCCACCCTGAGCCTCCCCTGGTGCAATTTGAGGCCGTTTCCTCTCCTCCTTTCCCTCGGGACATGGCAGCAGAGCCCGACCCCCCCTCAGTCAGGAGTTAAAACCAAACACCCTGTGGCAGGTTAAAAAGAGCTCCTTTTTAACKTAAAAGAAGTTTTTAACTTCTTTTGCCTCTCACACCTGACCATGAGTCCTCCTGTCAACCCCTTACTTTTCTCATTTTTGGGGTTTTTTTCATTTTTGCACATCCTCTATTGTTGCTGCTGAAAGTTGAGCACGGAAGAAAAGAAACCAACAGCTGGATGGTGCAAGGAGGAAAAGAGAGCCCTGAGAAACATCTGCCAAAACATCTGTCACAGCACATAAACTGAAACAGAGAAAGTACTTCTTCAGTTTCACTTCTTAGATATACTGCATAGAAGAAAAAAAAAAAATAGAAATTAGCATGGGCTGAATGGGCTTGTTTAGGTGGAATCTCAGAGTCATGGAATGGTTTGTGTTGGAAGGGATTTTTGGGATCATCCAGTGCCACCCNATTAGCATGGGCTGAATGGGCTTGTTTAGGTGGAATCTCAGAGTCATGGAATGGTTTGTGTTGGAAGGGATTTTTGGGATCATCCAGTGCCACCCATGCCATGGCAGGGACACCTCCCACTGTCCCAGGCTGCTCCCAGCCCCAATGTCCAGCCTGGCCTTGGGCACTCAAAGGGATCCAGGGGCAGCCACAGCTTCCCTGGGCACCCTGTGCCAGGGCCTGCCCACCCTCCCAGGGAACAATTCCTGCCCAATATCCTATCTGGGCCTGCTCCCCTTCAGTTTATAACCATTCCCCCTYTCTGTCATTCTCTGCCCATATAAAAACTCCCTCTCCCTACTTTTCTAACCCCCTTTAGGCCATGGAAGAGGCTCCAAGTTCWCCCCAGAGCCTGAACATCCTTTAACATGGAGAAAAAACAACCACAAACCCCACTGGAGTATTCAGGGAGCAGGAACCCCATGGGAAAAGTTCAAAACATTGCATTTTTCCTGGCTGATCTGCTGCTGGTAAAAAAAAAAAWAAAWWKAACTGAACAATRCTCACTTAAATCTGCCAGTGCTTGTGGTGTTTCCATCAGCTTGTGTCCCATTGTCCATTCTCCAGTGTCACTCAGCCTTGTAAGATCTGAACAAAACCAGGGCAGCAGTGGTGACACRTCGGGGCTGCAGGTGATGAACAGCCCCGTCACCCCAGGGAGAGCTGGGAGTGAGTTCAGAGAGTTTCTGTAATTCATTTTAACCTCACTGCCTTGAGATCTGCTTCAGCTGCTGCCGTGGTTTGGGAGGGCAGAGCTGGGAGCCCAGGGGTAATAGGGAGATTGGAAAGTGTGGATTTATGTATGGGCACACAATTCCCTGGAAATGTGGCAAAATGGAATCCCCGAGGGTGGAAAAGCCCTCCCAGGCCATGGAGTGGGCATTTTAGCATTATTTGCCCASTCAGGTCATAGAATAGAAACTCAGAATTCCTAAATCGTTGAGGYTGGAAAAGATYTCRGAGGTTATTGAGGCCCAGMTRTGCCCSATGCCCACCTTGTCCCCAGCCCAGAGCACTCAGTGCCACCTCCAGCCCTTCCTGGGACACCTCCAGGGATGGGGACTCCAAAGCTCCCTGGGCAGCCCCTGCCAATGTTAAACAACCTGCTCCATACAGAAATTCATTCTGAATCCTCCCTTTTCCCTGCCGTGCCCATTAATGCTCATCCACCCTTTAACATCCGCACCAAGAACAGAATTCGCCCCACAAC
Source organism: Malurus melanocephalus (assembly GCF_030028575.1). Classification (NCBI taxonomy): domain Eukaryota; kingdom Metazoa; phylum Chordata; class Aves; order Passeriformes; family Maluridae; genus Malurus; species Malurus melanocephalus. The sequence continues at coordinate 441,608 of NW_026623539.1, forward strand.
ATTTTGGAGACCAATGATATTCAGCAACTTCTTGAAGATAAAACCAAAGGAAATTATTTTGTCCCAGTGAACCTTGAAGATTTTTTTTTAAAAAAGCAATTTTTACACCTGCAATTGTGCCCCAAAACCATGAGYTGGARCATCAGAAAGAGCTGCCCAGGGARCTTTGGAGTCCCCATCCCTGGAGGTGTCCCAGRAAGGGCTGGAGGTGGCMCTGARTGCTCTGGGCTGGGGACRAGGTGGGCATCGGGCACAGCTGAGACTCCATGGGCTGGRAGGGCTTTTCCACCTCAAGGATTTTGGRATTCTGGGATTCTGAGTTGTCTCTCCTTCCCTGGACCATCCTGTTTGGACACAAAAGCCCCTCACCCCCAGCTCCCTGGGGGCTGCCCAGRGGACAGAATTTTCCCTTTTTGAATCCTGGTGCACACCCCTGAGCTGTGCAGAGAATTTGGGGGGTGAGTGAGCCCCAGGATTGAGTTAAACGTTCAGCACCTCCCAGCARCTGGGTAACGAAGGCCAATGCCCGTTAATTCGTTAATTACGAAAGTTTCGCAGCTCAGCGCTTCATATTGACCAAATTGCCCGTTTGGCTCTGCACAATTACTGCCTGCCTTGACGAATATCCCTTTAATTGGCAGAGTTTGCGTGAGATGAACTTTTAAATCACAGCGTTTCCACACAATGTGGTGTGAAATTTATTTCCTCTCTTTTTTTTCTTTTTTTCTTTCTCCCCTCCCGCCAGCAGTGAGTCACCCAGGGCTGCATTTAAGATATATCGCTATCTCCTTTTTTAAGTGGAGTCACAATGGCTGCACCCAAGCCCGAAATCTTGCCAGAGCTCGGTGCCAAGGCTTTGATCCATCCACATGAACTGGATATAGACATAAGAGCTTACTAAACAAACTGGACAGAGTCCCAGCGGGAACACTCAAAAATGTATTAATCAAAGTCAAGCGGCGGAGCAAATTGAACCAGTTCATTAATTATGAAAATTCTCTCGCCGAGTGACATGTTGTTAACTGTGTGAGGGCTTAACACGTTTGAGCCCGTGGGCTTCCCTCCCTTACGTTCAAAATTTTGTTGGAAATGGGAGTTTTCTTCTTTTCCTTTCCCTGCTTTGTATTTGTAAAAAGAAGGAGCAGAGTCAACGGCACGGGCACGGCTGTGGCAGGGAAGAGACGTTGCAAAGGTTAGCGCAGAAAACGGTCCGGGAAAAATGGGATGGGCAAAGAATTTTGGGATGCAAACCCCTGAAGGAAAGGTTGGAATCGGGATCATCCAGTGCCACCCCAACCCCAGCA
>NW_026623539.1:443588-455471 GCF_030028575.1 Malurus melanocephalus
TTTTTTTGGCTTTTCAGAGGGATTTAAGCAAACAGATTTCTAGTTCAGGAAAGAAAACTTCAACTCCAGCCTTTCAGAAGCTGGACATGAGGCGGCCATTTGGGATTCTTCTGTAATCAATAGAGACAGGCAGGTGCCCAGGTGGATTCATGCTCCCAATCCCACTCACCTCCCCTGGAATGGGATGAATCTACAGCCAGGGAGGTTGGAATTGCTGCCTTAGATCAAGCCCCGAACCTTGAGACAGCCAAAGTTTTTCTGGAGGATTTTCACCCCCAGGGAATATTCACATTATATAAAATATATATTATTTTATATTTGGGTTTGACCCAGAGCATTCAGAACGTTTAAGCAAAGGGGCATTGGAGCTGGCAACTCTTTGTTCCTATAATCCAAAATTACTTCCATAAATTCTCTACTCCACACTAACTTTGAAATATTTTTCTGACATTTTTCCTGGGGTTTTTTTGTCTTCATCTCCATACTGAAACTAAATTGAAGGCTGAGAATTCAACATCTGGGGTGAAATTAAATTTCCTTTTGTGCAGTACTGTTGATTAATTATTATCCACTAAAATCCTCCACGGATTCCCAGCTGTGTTGCTTATCTACAAACTGAGGATGTGGGAAATATTCCAAKGAAAAGGCACAATTTCATTCAGGACTGAAATAAAAACTCTTTGTCACCTGTCAATTCAGTATTAGGGGAGTTACCAAACATTGACTGAAATTCCAATATTTGATGGAGATCCCAATTTTTCTGGGAATAGCTCGATGTCATCCCTACAGGTGTCTGGGCAGAAAAAAAAGTGATCCTCCTTTTGCTTTTCCTAAGGGATTGCAGATAAAAAATTATTTTCCTTATGTGCCCATCACCCTAAATTAACCCTAAATCCTCCCAAACAACTGCAACATTCCCATAAAATCCCCATTTTTTCACCAGCAGCAATTAAGTGACGGCTCAGCTGATTTAATTTTGATATATTTAAGGATAACTGCTTTTATCCAGCAGCYCTGGGAAGCAGAACCATCCTGGGAACATTAAATGTGGTTTATTTGGGAAGCCACTGAGGAGAAATCCCAGGAGGAATGGGAAAATTCCCTCAGTCCCAYTGCAGAGCAGGGGCAGGGTCGTGCCTGAGTGACCAGAGCTGTTTGACCAAATCCTTACTTTTTCAGGGAAAATGGGATTTTCATAAGTATTTCCTAATACTTCCTAAATATTTCGTAAATTAAAAAAAAAAAAAAAAAGTGTTAAAAAAATTAAATTGAAGTTTGGCAACAGAAAAATCTGCTTTTCTCTGTGGAGTCCATGGACAGGGAAGGCTTTAACCTGAAATGAGGGAGATGAGGGGGTGGTTTATCCACGGAATTAATAAATTAATTAATCTGTCTTTGTGGGGTTTTGGGGAGAAATGTTCCCTTCTCACACCGTTAAAAATCATCAAACCCCAGCTAACACAGACGTGTGGCAACATCTAGTGGCCACAGCAGGATAAGGCAGGAAAAATTTAGGAATGAGCTCCTGAGCACACGTTGAAGTCTGAGGATGAACGAAAAAAACCTGGATTTTATTCCCTTGCTTCATCAAGGTTTTGTTCCAGAAAAAAATTAATTAATTCCTGCAAAAAATAAACTAGATGTTAATCTTTAAAAAAAGAAAAAATGTTTCCCAGCTCCCACACAACAAAAAGGATCAAAAAAGGAAAAAAAAGAAAAAATGTTTCCCAGCTCCCACACAACAAAAAGGATCAAAAAAGGAGTGTGAAATTCTTGGAAATCGTTGCTGTCTGAATTTAAAAATCTGCATTTCACACCCTGATTTTAAACAGGTGTAAAGCCACTGAGATCTTCCTGAACTRTTTGTGTCTTTTATTTAGGGGGTCAGAATTTAATCTAAAACCTATTAAAACCCAGGAAACTGGGTTTCTATGGATATTTCAATTAATATGTTCAAAAAATGGCATCTACCCTGCCTGAGCAGATTCTACTCCAGCAGAGTTTTTTTTTTCCCTCTTTTTTTCACTTTTAAATATTGCTTTTATTGAATGGAAAAAGCCAAGGAAGGCAGAACATTTCCATCCCATCTGCTTTTTTTAACCAGTTCCCTGCCCCAGCTGCTTCCCAGATGAATTTTATGGGGGACCCACGGGGCAAAATGCGCAATTCCTTGGGTAAACAAATTACACGGAAAGAAACCAAAGTGGCAAATTTGTGGCTGTGCAGGTCAGCRATTTCGGATCCAAACCCCTGGGGGCTCATCCGGAACATGATCCACATCCACCACCCTCGGGAGCTTGGAAAAATTCATCCCAACCCTGACTGGGGGAAGTTTAAAGCAGAGCTGCCTTCCTTGGGCATCACCCCACGTCCCCAAATGTGAGCTGGGAGGGGAATTTGTGGATGTGGGGCTCAGGGAGGTGTTTTGGGGGTGGAACTGGTGGTGTTTTCTTCATGGGTGATGAGCTGAGGGGTTTTTTTCCCCAAATTTAGTGGTTCAGGAATGTTTGGATTGGCTGCTTTTGGACTGGGATCACCATTCAAGGATGGCTCTTCCAGGGGGAACCTGGACATGGGGAGGGAGTTCTGAGGGACCTGAAATGAAATCAGCAGGGAAAGGCACCAGGAATTGGGCTGGGAATCATAAAATCATGTGGGTTTTGGGGTGGGAGGGATCTTGAAGGCCACCCAGTGCCACCCCTGCCATGGCAGGGACACCTCCCACTGTCCCAGGCTGCTCCCAGCCCCAATGTCCAGCCTGGCCTTGGGCACTCAAAGGGATCCAGGGGCAGCCACAGCTTCTCTGGGCACCCTGTGCCAGGGCCTGCCCACCCTCCCAGGGAACAATTCCTGCCCAATATCCCATCTGGCCCTGCCCTCTGGCACTGGGAAGCCATTCCCTGGCTCCTGTCCCTGCAGCCCTTGCAAATTGTCTCTCTCCATGGTTCCTGTGGGCTCCTTCAGGCCCTGCAAGGCCACAMTGAGCTCAGCCCAAAGCTTCTCCTSTCCAGGCTGAACAATCCCAGCTCTCCCAGCCTTTCYTCCCAGCACAGCTGCTCCATCCCTCTGACYATCCTGGCTACAAATCCCCTCCATCCATTGTGGATGAAGCTCTGATTTGCCCAAAGGATTCTCCCAGAGCCTCTACAGGTGGATGTTTTATCCCATTATTTCCTATTTCATGGATAATTTTCCTTCCCCGACCCATGGGACAGCTCATTGAATCATCTGGATCTTTTTCATTCTGGGCAAATGAAAGTTCCCATAAAAATTCTTCWGATTTTTTAAATGAATTCATTTAAATTAGCAACTTTTGGGGATCCAAGCTCCCCCAGTCTCCAGAAATTCCTAARAATTTGAAAGGAGCTATTTTGATGCCTTTCTGTCACTATTTTGCCCTGAAATAACTCAAATCTARAGGCTGGCCTGTCTGCCAGGATAGATGAAACACCAATTTTGGGAGAGTGGAAAGATTCTCCTGAGGAGTTCASTGTAAAATGTTGGTTCAAAAAGGAATTAATTAAGAATATAGGTAAAAGAAGTGTCTGAGATCTATKAATCTATTTTTATAGATACTGAGATAAATCCATCTGTTAACCCAACTATTCAAATATTTCCCACAAACCAGGATAATCCTCCACCTAGAAAAGAAAAAAAATGAGTTAATTGTGGTATTTTTGTGGGGCAGGAAGGTGAAATATCTCAAATTTGCCCAGCCAGACGCTTCCCTGCCAAGGTGAGGATTCTYCAACCCTCACCAGCGCCGTTCTGCGCCGATTTTCCCTTTTGGAAATCCTTCAGGAGCCAGATTTTGCTCACATGGGAGCAGCTGATGCCTTTCATGGAGGATCCTGCTCTTCTGTGCCAAATTCTGAGAGCACAGCCCTCCCCTGCAGGGTTTGACACGTGGCTGTTCTCCTGAAAGGATTTCAGCCCTMGGGTGAGGATTTGGTTTCCTGGGAAGACGGCAGGAAAGAAAAAATTCAGTTTTCAACTTCAGAAAGCAGAGGCCTGGTTTTGTTTGCTGCTCTGGGCRGGTTGTTTCTTCCAGTGGATGAAAAATGGAATCATTTTGGGAAACTGAGGCACAGAATCTCAGGATGGGAAGAGTTGGGWGGGATGCACGAGGATCATCGAGTCCAGTGATGGTCCCTACTGAGATCAGCTCCACAACCTCAGGGTTTTCAGGACCAGGATCTGGCTGGGATTTCCAGCTCGGTGCTGGGGCTGTGAGAGGGGAAATCTCACACTGCAGCTTTGAGTTTGGGGTCCTCAAAACATGAAGATGTGGAGGTGTTGGAGCAATTCCAGAGGAGTTCATAAACTGGTCCAGGGCTGGAGCCAGGCTGGGAGAGCTGGGATTGTTCAGCCTGGACAGGAGAAGCTTTGGGCTGAGCTCACTGTGGCCTTGCAGGGCCTGAAGGAGCCCACAGGAACCATGGAGAGAGACAATTTCCAAGGGCTGCAGGGACAGGAGCCAGGGAATGGCTTCCCAGTGCCAGAGGGCAGGGCCAGATGGGATATTGGGCAGGAATTGTTCCCTGGGAGGGTGGGCAGGCCCTGGCACAGGGTGCCCAGAGAAGCTGTGGCTGCCCCTGGATCCCTTTGAGTGCCCAAGGCCAGGCTGGACATTGGGGCTGGGAGCAGCCTGGGACAGTGGGAGGTGTCCCTGCCATGGCACAGGTGGAGTGGGATGATTTTTATTATCCTTTACACCCCAAAACACTCCCCAATTCCATGATTCCATGATTCCGTAATTCTGACTTTGACAGCAGCACAGCCCCAGCCCTGGGATCTCTGCCTGAGCAGGCTCAGGATTTGTGTGCAGGAATCCTGTGAGCAGGAACAGCTCCCGGAGGATTTGTCCCTCAGGAACAGCAACAAGTGCAGGAGAAAATGTTCCCTGCCTTAAATCCCTGACAAGCCAAAAAACCGGTGTTTGAGATTAAATCAGTGTTTAGTGGAGTTAACGCCCAGGTTTAACCAGAGGTGCGTAAAGAGGATTTTAAACTCCTGCAGGGAACCGGGTGACTGAAAAATGAAGCCCCCACCATTGATCAAAGGCTCAGCAGAGAGCTGATCCCAAGGAGAAACCATCTGGGCTCCAAGCATTTGGTCTCAATATGGGAAAAAAAGAGGATTTGGGCTACTGATCGACAGATCTGRCTTTCCTTGTGCTGTTTTATTGGGAATTACCGCACGGGGAAAATCGGAAAAGCCAGCAAAGACAGCAGCAAGGAAGCACAAAACAGAAGCTGTGGTCGAGCGAGGCAGAGAAAAAGCTGACAGAGTGAATTTTTAATGGCAGTGCTGTCAGAAAAATCCGGAATCTGCTGCAAAGATGCTTCTCCTGCTTTATCCAAAGGCATCAGCAATTGATTCCAGCCTCTGCTCCAAACTGGAAACTCCTGGGGGGGCCCAGAATGTTCCCAAATGTTTGGGGCTGGAAGGAGAATCACAGAGAGTTCTCAGCAGCTTTTGGGAGATGCTCCAGGGCGCTGCTTTCCAGCAAAYTTTGCTTCAGGTGTTGAAATAAAGAGGCAGGGCCCAGTTCAGTGACAAAGGGACTCGGGACAGCAGATCAGCAGGGCCCCAGCCCGTGATGTCCCATTTTCCCAGCGCAGTGGTCTCAGTTTGACGTGACATTGACAAGGTTTGCGATGTAAAAAAGGCTTCATTTCATTCTTTGCTCCCCAAAAAGCAGGAGGAACCCACTGTGCAAAAGAAACGCCGGTTCTGCCTCCAAGTTCAGCCACTGTTGGGACAATTGGTGACAYAACCTTGGCTGTGCTCCGTCCTTTTCACCTGGGACAGGCTCGGGGTTTGTCTGGTGGTGCCGCCACATTTTACAGCTAATTACACTGTTAATGATGCTCTGTGGGTGGCTGCTGAGGGGAGAAAATAATCTCAAATAGCTTGGAAGGACCTGGGGGAGAAGGGAAGGTTTCAGGGTGATTTCCTGAACCTCCAAGGGGTTGTGGAAAGGAGGGAGAGGGATTTATTTATAGGGGCAGGGAGTRACAGGACAAAGGGCAATGCCTACAGCTTCTCTGGACACCCTGTGCCAGGGCCTGCCCACCCTCCCAGGGAACAATTCCTGCCCAATATCCCATCTGGCCCTGCCCTCTGGCACTGGGAAGCCATTCCCTGGCTCCTGTCCCTGCAGCCCTTGCAAATTGTCTCTCTCCATGGTTCCTGTGGGCTCCTTCAGGCCCTGCAAGGCCACAMTGAGCTCAGCCCAAAGCTTCTCCTGTCCAGGCTGAACAATCCCAGCTCTYCCAGCCTTTCCTCCCAGCACAGCTGCTCCATCCCTCTGACCATCCTGCTGCCTCCTCTGGGCTCTCTCCAGCAGCTCCACATCCTTCCTGTGCAGTAGGAAGCAGGAATGTTCTTATTCACCTCAGTGGAGCTTTGGAAGTGCCTGCAGCTGACAGAAATTCACAGTGAATTAATATCACACATTGGAGCAGGTGAAAATTCCTGTATTTCCACCAGAAGCAGCCAACACAACTCCCCTGGGATGTTTTTATCCAATCCCATCTCCTCTGTGASGCCTCCCCTTGAGTATTTTCTGTGGTTTATTTCAGTGCCAGTGCCTTTTTCCTGCTCTGTGGCTCCAAGCAATGAATTGAGTTCCTCGCTGGCAATAAAAAACTCAAATCTGGAGACATCTCGCTGCCCTGATGGATCAGGAAAGCTCTGCCTCCCACACAGAACTCAGGGAAAAAGCTGAAAAGAAATTCCCATCCTTTCTTCTCCCTGAGGAGAAAATATCCCCGGAGCCTTGCAAGGAATGGGCGTCAATCCTTGTGAAAATCAGATTATAATRAGCTGGCTGGTATTGGCTGCATTGAGGTGTAAACAAAACTGAATATTTGGATTTTCCAATCAGGATTAAAGTCAGTTTTCAGTGATTTTTGGCTCCAAACGCCACTGCTGCCATTTTTCCTTGCCTTTCATTTACGAAGGAGTCAAAAAGAGATTTCATCACACGAGCACAGGGTAAACACAACSTTAAGACAGCACTTAGGGAGCAGCCTTTGTTCAGGTGTAATCCCTTGAGCTCCTCACTGAATTCTGGCTGGGTTTAGAGAGATCAAGGTGTTCTTTTTCCGTGCCCTGTTTATTTCTGACGTTCAGGCCCCAAACCCCCCCCCAAAGGTGAGATTTACTGTACCAAAGCACCAGCTCGGGGTTGTTTGAGGGAGACAATGCAGGGAGTCTCTGTTCCTTCTGCCAGTGACACATTAACCCTAATCTGGAATCATTCCATAGGTTTATTTCAGCCATCAGAAGGCTAAACGTACAAATTTCCAAGAGCTGTCACGGTTCAATTGTTATGTATTTTTTGTCTGTCTTTTTTTGGCAGCTTGCAAGATCAGAATTTACTGATCCTGATTTACTGGTCCTGCATTCAAACACAAGATCATAAAACCCATAAAATCACAGAATGCTTTGGGTTTAATCCATGAAGTAAAAGAAGATACCTAAAGGTCTTTTGTGGAAAACAAATTCATCCAYTTTTCAGTTTGCATCCAAGAAATAAAAAAGCTGAAAACATCTCAGAGCTGGAATGGTGAGTGAGCCCCAGCCCAGTGTCTCAGTTGGCAAACAGATGAAAACCGATGCCTCAAAAACTTCCTTTAAAACTGAAACCTGTCCCTTTTTTAAAAYACAGGTCCTGGAAGAAGGGTTACACAAATTCAGCTCTTGCAGGATTAGCAGCTGACATCTGGCAGAGCAAATTAAATCCTGCTTTTCCTCTGAGACTCAGTTTCAAGCAGCTGGTCTTGGCCTGGAGGACAAGATCCTAAAATCCAGCCAGTCCGTGTAGACAAAAATAAAGTTGTCAGCCTCTGAAGTGATGTGAAGAGGATGTGGAGCGAGAGGAATCTCGGAGGGAKGTTTGATTTTGAGTTTTCTATTAAAAGCACAAAGCATTTTTGTCATAATACTGCTATTTCTCCTCGAGCTTTTCCTCGCCCGATGATGAATCGTGAATAATTTTTTTACTCCCGAGATATTTCCAGAAAAAAAAAAAAACAACAACAAAAAAATAACTGCCATTTAAAATCTGCATGCTTAGCAGGTCATTAATTACCTCATTTAAGAGCTGACAGGTCTCATGTCAGSCTCGACACTGTTTTTCAAGCTGTCACACCCACGCTCTGCCTAAAAGCTGTGCAGGACGAGCGTCATCATTTATAATGCAAAAAGGGGATCATTGATTATGGCCTGATTATTCATCATAATGCTTGCTTTCACGTCTACTTAATCATTGTGGTTTCTTGCAATATGCAAACCTTTCAGGCAGATCTTTCCAAACAGAGCTCAGAGCTGACACCAGCTGGGCAAACAGGGATCGGGAACAATGCAGGGCACAGACCCCACTGCTGGAGGAGGAAGGCAGGTTTGRGGTGGGCTCAGGGGGGAAGGACCTGGGGGATCTGCAGGGCTGAGGTCTGGGTTCCAGTGCTGGAGAAAATCCTGGCTCTGGGTCTGTGCTTACTGCGATGTCTTTGGGGTGGTTGTGGCGAACCCGAACCTCTTCACACCAGCGATAGTCCAGCAAGAGGGAAACAAAATTATACACTSAATTCAYAGAATTCGCAAAATTCACAGRAYTCCTGAACCATTTTCATKTGGAAAAGCCCTCCCAGCCCAKGGAGTCCCAGCTGTGCCYGATGCCCACCTTGTCCCCAGCCCAGAGCACTCAGTGCCACCTCCAGCCCTTCCTGGGACACCTCCAGGGATGGSGACTSCAAAGCTCCCTGGGCAGCCCCTGCCAAGGCCTGAGCACCCTTTCCATGGGCAAATTCCTCCTGGTGTCCACCCTGARCCTMATTTTCTTTCTTCCCTCTTCCTTTTATCTTTTGYTATCTCCAAACACAACAGTGAGGTCTGATAATGATTTCCACCAAAAAATTCCCTTCATCATTATTCACATCTGATTTCCAGGAAAAGCTGATGGGGCAGCAAAGCCCACAYATGTTTGACCTCAAAAGAAAAGGATTTTATTCCCCTGAGAGATACAGGGGTGGCCAACACCTGCCTGGAACCCCTGAAGATCCTGGTTCTTGGGGCTGTTGCTGCTGCCAGACTGATTTTCTGGAGCATTTGTGTTCCCCACTGGACTGACTGACAGCCTCCACACCACGGATATGGCCCTGGAAGTGCCACCAGCCAGTGCCACCAGCGTCACAGGCCATCCCCAGCACTCTGGGGTCACACTGATCCCACAGCACCAACCCCTGGACAAAGCAGGAAGCTGCCCCCRAAATGAGATCCTCTTTGGAGCTCCACTTTTGTTTCTGTGAATGTGTTCTGAAAGGAAAGCTCAAACCTTAAAATGTTTATCAGGGAGAGGAGCAGAGCCCTGTGGTGTCAAGGGTTTGGGGAAGAGGACGRAGGAGCCTGATTTTCTCCATCTGAAAAGAGAGCAATAGAGTCTCTGAACTCTGGCACTGCCAACAGAGATGGGACTGTCCCCAGGGATATTTTATCCCCAGAGGAACTCTCCTTCTCCTGTTAAAACCCCCTTGCTGTTCCCATCTGTGGGCAGGGAGCTTTGGCTGTTTGGCAGCTGGGTGACAAAATTCTTGGAGAGGCAGAGCATTGTTTTGTGGGGTGCTGTGGATACTGGGATCGCTGTGTAGCACAAGATGGAGCAGGAGGCACCCAAAGCATGGGAGGCAAAGAGGGAGGGAAACTTGGAATTCTGGTCCTACAGGGATCTCATCATATCTGGCAGGTCTGAAAATGCAGCATCTGCAAGGGCAGTGCATGTTTATTATTTTAAAATGTCCTGAAATATTTTCTTTTTACTAAAARTYTTCCTAGTGAAAAATAATAAATTGYGTATTTCAAATCATCTTCCTTTGTCCTAAAGAAGCCACAGCATAAGAGGGGTTCAGATTAGAGATTGGAAAGGAAAATTTTCCCTGTCAGAGTGGTCAGGCCTTGGAATGAGCTGCCCAGGGAGGGGGTGCAGTCCCTGTCTCTGGGAGTGCTCAGGAGGAGTCTGGATGTGGCNTTCCCTGTCAGAGTGGTCAGGCCTTGGAATGAGCTGCCCAGGGAGGGGGTGCAGTCCCTGTCTCTGGGAGTGCTCAGGAGGAGTCTGGATGTGGCCCTTGGGGACAGGCTTTGGGGTGGCGCTGGTGCTGCTGCGATCRTGCAAAATTTGAATTCCTTCCTTGAATAAAACCTACTTACAGAAAGAAATATCCATTCACAACACATCTATTTCATTCTGTGGGTAATTCTACAGTCCTCAGAATGGAGGTTTCCAGTTTTACAAAGGAAAATTGAGACACAAAAATACTCAAAGCTGCCCAAAATCCATGGAGAGGATTTAGGGAGCAGAACAGACAGTACCCAGTTTGCTGCCTGACCAAAGGACTCTTCCTCCTTTGCAAAATGCAATCTTGGGGACAAAAAGAAACTAAAAAGAAACCTGCAGGCCAAGAAAATCACCCCYTTTAAACCCTGGAGTTCCTGAAGCAGCGTCAACATTGAGATGAAAACGGAGAGCAGCGCTGAAGTTCATAAAGSAGTACTGATAACATTATCCACGAGGTTAATTAATGCACGCTGGTTCCGGGGAAGCCTTTCCCCTTTGTTCCCAGTGGGTTGTTTGCCCAGCACACCCCAGGAGCTGCGTGAACCACCCACAGCAAACGTTCCAGCACTGAAAGGCTGGCGCTGAGCGGGGCTGTTTGCTCAGGTTTGGTTCCCAGCCACCCGCGCCGCCTTTGCCAAGCGGGATGGGAGCTCTCCCCATCTTTTGTGTTTCCAGCTTTTGTTCCGCAGCTCCTTCCCAGCTGTGGGGATGGACCTGGCTGTTTCTTCCTTTGCCTGAAGGATTTCCCGAAATGGAACCTGGAAAGGGGCTGCCCTGCCTTTGAACTCTGACAGGAGYCCGAGGTGTGAGATCCGTTGTGGAACAGGGCAGCCCCGAATCCCAAAATCATCAGGGTGGCAAGAGCCCTTCAGGGTCACCCAGTGTCACCACGCTTGGGACAGCAAGAAACCCATGAAGAGATTGCAAAGGGGCAGCGAGATTTGTGTTTGGGCAGCAGGTGCTGACCGGGGTTAGGGAGGGGATCCCTGAGTCATCAGGATGAGGATTTATTTGTATTTGCAAATGATATTATACTGGGACAATCACAGAGTCATGAAGGTGGGGGGAGCCCTTTGGGATTACCCAATGCCACCCCAGCCCCAGCAGCATCACCCCAAAGCTGTCCCCAAGGGCCACATCCAGACTCCTCCTGAGCACTCCCAGAGACAGGGACTGCACCCCCTCCCTGGGCAGCTCATTCCAAGGCCTGACCACTCTGACAGGGAATTTTCTTTCCTCTGGTGCAATTTGAGACCATTTTCTCATGTTCTTTTACTTGAGAAATGGCCAAAGAGCCTGACCCCCCGGCTGCCCCCTCCTGTCAGGGAGTTGTGCAGAGCCACAAGGTCCCCCCGGAGCCTCCTTTGCTCCAGGCTGAGCCCCTTTCCCAGCTCCCTCAGCCGCTCCTGGGGCTCCAGCCCCTTCCCAGCTCCGCTCCCTGCCCTGGACCCCGCCCTGGAGGGGCCTCTCAGTACCCAGCTCCAGGTATTTTTGCAGGAATGTCTCACCACAGATTCCACATCTTATTCCCTTGATACAATTCTCTATAAATCAGTCAGAAGCGTAATAAAAATTATTCTTACAGGGGAAAAGCTGTAAAACTCCTATGTTTGAGACATTTTTTTGGCTCTGTACATATGTTGGAAGGATCACCCATGATAGCACCTTTGTTTTGGGCTCCCCAAGGTGCCCAAGGCAATCAGGCACTTGAAATGTTCATTTTCTTCGGGCACACCTTTGAAAACTCCAGTTTAAAAAAAACC
>NW_026623539.1:456354-458688 GCF_030028575.1 Malurus melanocephalus
CTTGGAATGAGCTGCCCAGGGAGGGGGTGCAGTCCCTGTCTCTGGGAGTGCTCAGGAGGAGTCTGGATGTGGCCCCTGGGGACAGCTTTGGGGTGATGCTGCTGGGGATGGGGTGATCCCACAGGTCCCTTCCAGCCTTTAGGATTCTGGGTTCTGCTCTCCCTACAGCTGTAAGACCATCCAAAGGATCTTGTGCTGGTTTTGCTCCAATTCTCACAGTAAATTCCTAGTGAAAAACCTGGGAAAAATCAACTTTTCTGATTCCTGTTCCCTGTTGAAYCCCCTCACTGGCACCCCAGTTACATTCCCATGGCTGACGGTTTGGCTTTGCCTTGGAACAGCACCAGGACTGCACAAAGAGGAGAATTTTATTCCAGAGAAATTGCAAAAGGATCCTGGGACGAGCAGGAAAAGGCACAAACGCCCATTCACGTCATGAATCACAAGTTCAAACCCCAAAACAATTGAAATATTTCCCAACTCCCTCCAGACCTGACATTTAAAGCTCACATGTATTTCCTGCAACTCTTACAAGAGCTTCTTGAAAATATTCCTGGCTGCAGATGAGTGTTGAGGCACCAAATCCAAGCCATGTACACCAAGAATTTTAACCTAACTATTCCTCAGTATTTAGTCTTAAAAAAAAAAAAAAAAAAAAAAAAAGGAATAAAAATCTGTGTAAAAACACACTCAGCTATATCTGAAGGGTTACAAGGCACAAGTAAAACCATTTTGGGTTTGAGATGGATGATCAGGATCTGAAGGTCCTGAAATGCCACTAAAATCCACTAAACAGGCTTTTGTTTTAAATTCTGTAGAATTTTAACCCTATGAAAGATAGAATTTTCTATTATGTGCAGTTAAAGAAGCACTGTGCCAGTGCTTTTCCCTCGAAAGCTTATCATGATTGAGTAAAACTCCCAAACCTAGAAAGGATTTGCCAAAGAAAGGCTCCTTAAGACTGAAATAATAGAAGTTGAGCAATTCTTAAGCCTGGCCTTAAGTCACAGAGAGCTTCGAGCAAACCCAGGGATTGCTCAGGGAAATTCACTGGGAGGGTGCAAAGGATTCCCAGAGAAATWGTGGATGTTCCACCCCAGCAGTGCCTAAGGCTGGACATTGGGGCTGGGAGAAGCCTGGGACAGTGGGAGGTGTCCCTGCCATGGCTGGGGTGGGATGGGATGATCTTTAAGGTCCCTTGCAACCCAAACCTTTCCATGGTTCTGTCCACTCAGGAAGCAGATATCACATCTAATGCCCGATTTGTGGCTTCCAAACCCATCACTCACCTTTCATGGTGACAGAACTCAAACAGATCGAGCAGCAAACGCATCAGGGGTGAGGAAACCGTCTGGCAGCTTCCCAAAACAGAGAGAGAAATGGCRATTCCCTGTGGGAACSATGAGAATTCATCTCAAAGCCCAGCCAGGACAGATCCTCCAGGCAGGAGAGGAGAACAAAGCGATGCTCTGGTTCCAGTCTGCACCCAGACCGTCGGCACTGTCCTTGYCTCCRCCCTGCTGGAAACCATTCCTCCTCTTGGCCTCCGGGACATCTCGARGCAATAAAGCTCCATGAACCAATCCCACACTSCTGGRAAAAGCTCTTCCCTTTGGATTTTGGCTTTACASTCCCACCAGGCACACCCCACTGCTTGTGTTTTGGAAAAGAAAATTTCAGCTTTCCCTATCTGCCTTCTTCAAACTATTCGGGATTTTATAGGACCCCATCGTGACCTCTGCCCACCCCATTTGTCCATTTTCCCAAACTTAGGAAAATTTCTATCTTTAGGCTTAATTTCTGTGGGGATTACTTCAGTCTCTGCTCTTCTCTTTAATTCCACTGGATTCAAGAGGAGATGCCCAAAGCAACACGAATTCTATTATTTATGTTATTGTATTATGTCATATTTATTATGTTGAGTTATGTTTTCTATCATACTATATATTATGCAATTTTATTTTACTTTGTTTTATTTTATTTCATTTCTAGTATTTTTATATATTACATCAAATTATATTATATTACATTATACTCTATTCTATTATATTGTATTCTATTATATTTTATTCTCTAGTATTATATGATATGATATGATTATGATATGATATGATATGATATGATATGATATGATATGATATGATATTATATTATATTATATTATATTATATTATATTATATTATATTATATTATATTATATTATATCATGTCATATCATGTCATATCATGTCATATCATGTCATATCATGTCATATCATGTCATATTATATTATATTAATTTTTATAGTTTGTAATATTTTAATATTTATTTATTATATTTCTCCTGCCTAAAA
>NW_026623539.1:460963-505120 GCF_030028575.1 Malurus melanocephalus
GGAGCAACCAGGGATCAATGAAGGAGTCCCTGCAGGAGATGATACAAGATGATTTTTGGGGCTTCTTCCAACCCAAAYCATTCCCTGATTCCTCAATTCCATTCCAGCTCTGCAGCCATGACCCACAGCACTGATGTCACACGCTGCCTGTCCTTAATCTGAATGACCAAAAATCTCAGGGGTAGAGCTGAGCAGGGCAGGAACCCATTTGTATCAGTCCAGTGGGGCACAGCTGATTTATTTCCCGGGAATCTCGGTGTGAGCCGTCCCTTCAGAAGGAGCCAGCAGCAGAAATCCAGCWCGGCCAAAGCACCSTGTTGATGACTGATATATGGATTTTGTTTGGGGGTTTTCATGTGCAAAGTTGTTTATTGTAAAGAAGTTTTGTATTTTATAAGAATTCAAATAATAATTTGAGATATATTATAATAATTAACAAYAATCATGTCCATCGGTGCAGTGACACACGCAGATGGACCAGCACAACAAAAAGGCTCCAATATTGCCAAAAAAATGCCAAAAGTTCCCTCCTGATCCCTCCCCAGCATCCTCTGCAGGCCACACCACGCCCTCCAAGTGCCTCTGTCCATGCATCTGCAGTTTACCAACGAGCAAACCACAATAAATGGCTCATCAAAACCGACCTCTGGGAGGCACAAAAAAAATATCGAACACATTTCTATGACGTTATTCCCAGACAATAGTGCAAAACGGGGCTGAAGCGCAATTCCTGTCCCTGAAACCYAAACAGGGAGGATTCCTCGGGCCGAGGAATGCAGACGCACATCGCGCCTGCAGGGATCGCGCAGAGATCAAATGCGATGTTTTCTTTCAGCGCAGACGGCAGCTTTGAGATTTTCCATCCAGACAGCCTCGGAAAGCGCCTCCAGCGTTGGCCAATTACCCCTGACAAAGACCATTTGGTAGTGAGTGATGTTCTCGGTGAAATAAAGCAGCGGAGAAAAGCGAGCTGATGAAAGGGTYCTTTCCTTCCCTCTGAAAGTTCTGTATTGGCGGGGCTGGGCTGGAGCTTCCTGCCAGTGACAAATCCCGCGGGGAGGTGAGGTTGGTCTGACAGAAATAGGAAAAGAGCAGGTTTTCATGTTCTTTTAAGCAGCCAGAGAGGTTCTGGCTATAAACAAAGGAGGAGGTGCTCGRCCCTCTGTTCCACATCACCCCGCAGAAATTTCAGGGCATTAATGGAGGGAATGGTTCCCCAGTGTTGGAGAGATCAGGGGGCAAAGCAGGCTGGAGCTTTCTGCCACCAGCACTCGATTTACAAATCAGCTGCTGCCAGTAATAACCTGAATATTGCATATTTTTAAATTATTTATTAATCACTGAGAGCTTTGAGACAGGTAAAAAATAGCTCAGGCTCTATCACTGTGTTTAAAGAATGATTTAAATAACTTAGTGCTACTTCTCTTGTGACTTTTCTCCTTTCAGACACAGGATTGGGGTCCATTTAGCTCCACATTTACATCTGAGCTGTCAAGAGTGTTTGTCTCAGTCCTCCTGTCCTCTGTGCCGTGCAGCTGGGCTCACACAGCACCACAGCCCTGCTGCCCCARAACCCCAAATTACCCCAAATTTGTCTCTTCCCCCCAAGGGGAGCAGCATCTTTTCCTAATGAGCCCAACCCAACAGCAGCAGCTGTTTTGTGGATTATCCAAGGAATGCTCCCATTTCCCCCTCCTTGASGCTCAACAGTTGCATCTCATTATTGATTTGGATCCAAATCTTGAACCAGTGGGGAAAGTAGAGGAGGAAACTCCAGAGACTCTGGGTGCATTAAGAACATTTTTCACGCTGTTTCATTTTGCAAGGGTCTGGGGTTTCTTTGTTTCACATTTGCTCAAACAAAACCTTTTTATTTGGAAATTAAGGAAGGTTTCACCTGTTGTTTTTTCAGTGCTGTTTCTCTTATTTTTTTCCTGGCAACTCCCTGACTGATTTTTCTATGGAAGGTGTCCCTGCCTGGGGCAGGGATGGAACTGGATGGTCTTTAAGGTCCCCTCCAACCCTAAAAATTCTGGGATTCTGGGATACACTGACATAGCCAAAGCCTGGAACGGGAAATGAGAGATTTCCCTCCTGGGATCCATGTCTGCGTGTGCATGGAGCAGTGGCACACCCAGATGGATCAGCACAATGAAAAAGCTCCAACTCTGCAAAAAAAAAAAGCCCAAATGTCCCTCCTGATTCCTCCCCAACATCCTTTGAAGGTCAGAACACACCCTCCCATCTCGTGGAAAGGATGCACAAATTCTCTGAAATTCCTGGTTGGCTTCTTATGGACAGGCTCTGGATGCCAGGCTGGGTGGCACAGCCAGGGGTGGCACCAACCTCCTGCTGAGAGTGTCCYTTGTCCCCTCATCACTCCTGCCAAGGGTCACGAGGSCCAAGCTGTCCCTGCCAGCTCSTGCCAGWGCAGCCCCAGCAGGAGGGAGCTYGAAAATAGCTCATCCAGAGCCTCTGGAATGTGTCAGCTGATGATTCYTCCAGCCCAGCCCTGGCACCAGGGAATCCCAGGATGCTTTGGGATGGAAGGGACATTAAAGCCCATCCAGTGCCACCCCATGCCATGKCAGGGACACCTCCCACTGTCCCAGGCTGCTCCCAGCCCCAATGTCCAGCCTGGCCTTGGGCACTCAAAGGGATCCAGGGGCAGCCACAGCTTCTCTGGGCACCCTGTGCCAGGGCCTGCCCACCCTCCCAGGGAACAATTCCTGCCCAATATCCCATCTGGCCCTGCCCTCTGGCACTGGGAAGCCATTCCCTGGCTCCTGTCCCTGCAGCCCTTGCAAATTGTCTCTCTCCATGGTTCCTGTGGGCTCCTTCAGGCCCTGCAAGGCCACAATGAGCTCACCCCAAAGCTTCTGCTCTCCAAAACCACCCCGGTCAAAGGAAATGTTTCAATCTGCTCCATCAAAGCACATTCCTGAAAGGGATCCATCTGGCCCCCAATTCTGAAGAAACAAAACACGGGAGCAGACACTTCCCCACTGCAGTCCCACTAAATAAACCATCAGAGTGGAGTTCATGCAATCACAGAATCGTCAATGTTGGTAGAGAACTTCCAGATCATCCAGTCCAATGATCTGAATTCTGTCTTGAGTGACAATTCCCAGAGGAAGCCATGAGGAGACCTGTGAGAGGAAGGACTCCAACAAAGTTAAAATCCAAGAAAACTGAGAGAAGATAAAGGATTACAAAGCTTTAATTTGCACTTGAAAGCAGCAGAGAGGAAATGACATTATCAACWATTTAATTCAATTGTATCATTGAAGACAACACTTCTTACTGTTAAAAATACAATKCAGAAAATAGGATTAGGATTAGAATTGGATATGGACTGAAATTCCTTATTTCTCTGCAGTACAGCTGCATCACCTACTGGACAGCATAGAGATTGCATTGGGTTTATACATTTTCTACARTTGGTTTGGGATTAATTCTTTTTGGTTTTCCCGAATACACTTCACTGCAGTGCTTTCCAAACCTGAATTCTGGAATTATAGATATCCATTAGAACATTCAGTGCAATGAGATGGAACTGTATTTTTTTCTTTCCATTTTATGGAAAATTAAAAATTATTCCACTCCCTGCCATGGGCAGGGACACCTTCCACTATCCCAGAGTGCTCCAAATYCCATCCAACCTGACCTTGGACACTTCCAGGGATGGGGTAGCTACAGCTTCTCTGAGAAACCTGTTACTGTTTAAAGAAACCCCTCAAGTTTTGTTGGGATATTTCCCTGTGTCCTAGAGTTCATTAAATYCATCACTTGAATCACTGACTGCAAACAAACACTTCCAATTCTGCCCCAARTGCAGCACGTTTTGGGAGACATAATTTTTAAAAGCTCTTTCTTTGGGAATGTCGTCGTGGCAATGTTTTCACAGCTTATTTAAAAGCTTTAATGATTGGGTTATGAAGCTGATAATCCCTTTTCTTGTCCCAAACCAGACAGGCCTRAAGGCACTCAGCAGTGATGGATGAACTCCACTCATTGCAGCAAAAAACTGTAAAATGGAAGCCACTTTCAGCAGAAGATCAAAGAAAATCCAAGTTATTTCCATGAACTGACACAGCAGAGATATTGTCAGATTTCACGTTTATAATTTTTCAKGGACTTCAGTGATTGCACTAAATCAACACCTTTCTTTAAAAAAATAAAATACAATAAAAATACAACAAAATATCATTAAATTAAAATTTTTAAAAAAGCTGTGCTATTTCTGCCTTGTGGTCTYACTACATGAAATCAAGTGGCTCTGATCACCTTAAACAAACCCAGTGTCTTCGCTGCAGTCACTGAGAGTATTCCCATTCCAGCTCTCCTTGAATCCCAAAATCATCAGGATGGGAAGGGACCTTTRGGATCAGCCAGTGCCACCCCAGCCCAGCAGCATCACCCCAAAGCCTGTCCCCAAGGGCCACATCCAGACTCCTCCTGAGCACTCCCAGASACAGGGACTGCACCCCCTCCCTGGGCAGCTCATTCCAAGGCCTGACCACTCTGACAGGGAATTTTTTTCCTAATCTCCAGTTAGGAATGAAAAGCTGGAAGAGAATCCAACTCCATGCCATGCTCTGGACCAGGTTTTTATCACTCCTAGGCAGAACCTGGGTTTATTCCCACTATTGCTCAGATTTGCGGATTCARTCTGAAAGGAAATTGATACCAAGTGGGAAATAACGCATTTTTTTCCCATTTTCCATCTCAGGGAACAGAGAGCCAGAGTCAAATATTAACAGCACAACACTGAAGTGAAGAAACTATATTTGCAGCTCAAAGCAGAGGCTGAGAGGGAGAATTTGCACTCTGAAAACTTGATTTGGCATCCTGTAAAACAGGTGGAGAGCATTCCCAGTGCTGCTGTTTCCTCAGGATACCTTGACTTCCWCATGGTTTTGGTTGACTCAAAAAAGTTTAAACTTAAATTTAAATTTAAGGTGTATTTATATAAATACCCATAAATTGCCGTGCTCTGCCTTCTCTCCTGCATTTCCAGCCCCRCTTCCTGCTCTCCCTGGAGGCTGTGTAGGAGTTTCCAGGAGCAGAGCTCATATCCAAACCACCTGGAAGAAATGTGGAGCCCCCAGAGCAATCCTGAAGCMAATCAAACTTCTGTCAAACTCGTATTCACCTTGCCAGACACATTGTACAGGAGCTGTTCCTAAAATAACCATGCCCAGGAAAAAAAGAGAGAGAAACCAACCAAACATCCTTATCTCCTTTAACTCTGGCACCATTCTGATATTAWATTATAAAATTGGAAACACAGCTGGTAGTGGAAAATGAAAAAGGGTTTATTAAAGGAAGGTAGGAGGTCAAACAGTCACAGGGTAGGGGCTGAGCTTCTCTCTGCTGTTGCCAGTTAGTGGCACAGAAGTAACTCGAGACAAACTGGTTAGAATTCCCTGCAGTACAGCATTCCCAAATCCAAAGGAATCTCAGGAGGCACTTCAGAGCCAGAGAATCATGGMATTGTTAAGGCTGGAAAAGAATTWAAGCTCAAAGTCCARCCATCACCCCAGCATCACAACCAYGGTCATCATTGAAAYGAGYCCTCAAGTGCCACATCCATGTTTTTTGATCACTCCAGGGATGGTAACTCTTCCCTGGGCATCCTATTCCAATGTTTGACAACCCTTTCCATGAAAAAATAATTCCTGATATCCAATCTAAACTGATCAGGACTGATTGGGACTGGCAAGAGTGTCAAATATGGCGGTAAGTGATTTAAAAACATAACTGAGGCAAATCTGAAGGTAAGTTGGCCTCAAGSATGTGAGAAATGGAGTTCCAACTCTAGCAAGAATTTTACAAAAATAAAATAGAGAAGTCTTGTAGAAAATGAAATAATATATTTATAAAAATAAACCCTTTTTAAACCCACAAAATGGAAAATAATCACTACACAATAACAACTACAAATGAAGTTTGTGCAGTTAAAATAAGGGTCCTGCCCTGAAATGCTTAAAAAAATTCTCTTTTCTCCAATCCACAYGAGCAGCTTGAGCTCTTCACTTCAGCAGAACCTTCTGTGTGAAAGTCAGCAAAGAAACAAAATTATTCTGCTGAATTTTTAAATAATTCTTTGCTGCTCAGGTCCATTAA
Organism: Malurus melanocephalus; assembly: GCF_030028575.1. Classification (NCBI taxonomy): domain Eukaryota; kingdom Metazoa; phylum Chordata; class Aves; order Passeriformes; family Maluridae; genus Malurus; species Malurus melanocephalus. The sequence goes on from NW_026623539.1 coordinate 467,093, forward strand.
AACAGTTGAGCAAGGCATGTCCATGTCACAGCTCTAGAGGCCTCAAGGTTTTGCCAAATTCAAGTTGCAAAGAATCTCAGCTGATTTTTGAAGGATCCTCAGATCTTCTGAGCGCAGCATTTCCACCAAAGCCAGGTGGGTTTTGTGGTTCTCTTTGTCCCTTTTCAACTGGGAAATMTAGAGTTTAGACAAATGGGAAGAAATTATTAAAAATTTTGATTATTGAGTAGGATATGATGAGAAAATTTGTTGAAGTCTCTGGGGATTTCATGAACTATGTCAAAACAGTTGCGGTTTTTAATTCCACAAGAGAAAGGTTAATAGTAAAAGGGGTAAAAAGGGGGAAAGGGAAAAATAATCAAAATACTCACCTAGAAAATGACATTATAAGAGGAAAGAAAGGAATCTSAGCTACCTCAAATTACCTGGAGAAGGACATGCTGGGTCTCCTCTATTAAAAAATGACAAATTTTTGCAGCTRTGTCCAAAGCCTGTTGTTCATTGCTGGCTGAAATGACATCCCCAAGCAGGGTCCTCCTCCAGCAGGCACTAGAATCAAAATGTTGGAACATCACAGAATTATTTGCTGCACTCCCCAGAAGGATGCCAAACATGTGGTTCTACTGCTCTCCCCCTCACCTGGGCTTCTAACCCATGCCAGGGATTTATTTTTAGTTCTTATATCAATTTATTCCACTCAGCAATGAATCTTCAAAGCACAAACAACTCTGAACAATCCTTTTATCATTTATTAATTCCCTCATTTCTTTTATTCCAAGCAAAGTGCAGGGAACCTTTTCTATCTCTGATGTTTGAGGCAGATTTGCCATTTGGAACAAATGTTCCAACTGCTCTGACAGTTCCTGGAGATGAATTTCAGGAACYTCCTTGGCCCTGAAATTCCAGCCTGTGGAACACATGAGTCAAGGAAATCAAGCCAGGTTAAGAGCATTTAAAATTTCATCAAACCAGCAGGAAAAAGGCCTGGAGTCTGCACCTTGAAGGAATATCTTGGGCTTGAAATAGAAAGGGAAAGTAATGGCGTGTGGCTATTAATTCAAGAAGGAAAAAAAACCAAAGCAGCAACAGGGCAATGATTTTATAGTGAAGGGTGTTCTCTGCCTTTCTTCTCCTCGCTTCTCACCTGGGGTCAATAAATCAAACACAAGAGATCCAAAATTATTGTCCCAGGATGTCACACACAGCCAGCAGAAAGCAAAGAGTGAAGGGACCAGAAAAYATTGAAGAGACTGGAAAACCCATCCTGGGAGGAGCGGCTGAGGGARCTGGGAAAGGGGCTGAGCCTGGAGCAAAGGARGCTCCRGGGGGACCTTGTGGCTCTGCACAACTCCCTGACAGGAGGGGGCAGCTGTGGGGGTTGGGGTCTTTGGCCATTTGTCAAATAAAAGAACATGAGAAAATGGTCTCAAATTGCACCAGAGGAAAGAAAATTCCCTGTCAGAGTGGTCAGGCCTTGGAATGAGCTGCCCMGGGAGGGGGTGCAGTCCCTGTCTCTGGGAGTGCTCAGGAGSAGTCTGGATGTGGCYCTTGGGGACAGGCTTTGGGGTGATGCTGCTGGGGCTGGGGTGGCACTGGGTGATCCCAAAGGGCTCTCCCCACCTTGGTGATTCCATGAAATAAAGGAAAATGGCACCTGCACATCCACCAAACATTCAGGGTGCTACAACTTACAATTCATCTGCTCCCAGACTCAGCACCTTGAGGGCTGTGAGGAGTCTCCATGATGGTCCATCCCATCCAAAGGTCAGGTTCCTACAAAGTCCAAGTGAGGAGATGAAGGTGAGATTTTACAGTGTGATATTTCCTTCCTGACATGTGTCAGCAAGGGAAGATCTCAAGCTTTGATAATGGTGTTTGCAACCTCTCCATCTCTCCCAAGCAGTGAGTTTGCTTAAAAAACAAATAATTCTTTTCTTGCTGAATTTTGATACTAGAAGCACAATTTGAGTCCCAGAGAAATTGAATACAAATCTCACCAGGAAACAATTCCAGATACCTACTCTAGGAAATCATGATCCTTTAGAATGGAAACTTTGGCCTTTCTCTGCTTGTCCAGTGGTGAAAAATACTTGAGAAGAGTATCTGCAGAAAAAATACATTTTAGATATTTAAATAAACAGCTTGTAAAAGAAACCAAATTCATCAATCCTGAAATAACATTTCAACCACATTTTTCAAGTAACCTTTTTCAAAACCTTCCAGAACTTTCCAGAATCAAAAGTGTTTCTACTTCCCAAAATCTATCATCAATCTCCAGGATTGTATCCTTATAAGAGAAATCCTGACTCAAACTGAATTTATGAACTACTTTAAGCAAATTCAGTTTGTGCACATCAGGATTTTAACCTAAGACATCCAGTTGGAATCCCTGCACAGATGCTGTTAATAATCACATTTTTATAAAAGAAAATGTTAACAGGGAACATTTTAGTTTTTAAAAATAAGTTTAAATCATTAAACTCTATGCAAAGAGGTATCGAACCCTTTTTCACTCCTTGAGAATTTACAAGCTCAGTTCTCTGTTATGGTGCCTTTCCATGTCCAGACAATCCATAAATMCAACCTGGTGAGACATAAACGCTGCTGTGAGGGTTATCCATGGCAACAAATCCATATTCCAGCAGCAGCCTCTGATTATCATGAGGTCCATAGCAGATAAAAACTTCCTGATGTTTTTTGCACGGTGAATTTGTCCAAATGTCATAGCTCCTGGTCTGCTCGTTAAACGCAGCCTTGACCTTCAGGGAGTGAAAATGGAAAGGTTTTACTCTTGGCAGGGTGAAAAAGGAAACAAACCTTGAGTTTTGAGACCCAAAAAGGATTGAACAGCTCCCTAACAATGGGGGGGGGGAGGGTTCTGCAGAGGCAGCCCATGAGGGTGAAGAACAAACATCACAGATTTGGGGCCTCTCCAAGAATGTGTGGACTTCTTGGAGAGGCCCCAAATCTGCAGGGACAGATGGTTCCAGGAGGAGTTGGCCTCTGCCGTGCTGGCCCCGCTCAGTGTTGGCACACAGAGTTTGCCAGAAGGTGGAAATGCYCTGTGCACTTCCCTCAGGCTGCTCAGAGCCTTCAGCCACAGGTGAAGGAACACAGGGACCGTGGAATGTGGAATTTGTCTCAGGACAGGAGTTTGTCTTACTTTCAGGAACAGATCAGGGGTGTGATTACAAGTAGCCCTTCCCAAAACCTGCCCTGGGTGCAAATCTCCCCCAGCCACGGGGAGCTCACCCTGTGCCTTGGCTTTGCTTCATAAACTGAGATATTTCAATTGTGGAATCACTGAATATTTGGGTTGGAGGGGACCTTAAACTTCTTGTTCCAGTCCCTGCCATGACAGTGACACTTTCCACCATCCTGGGGCGTTCTATGTCCCATCCAACCTGGCCTGGGACAATTCCAAGGACCCAGGAGCAGCCACAGCTTCTCTGGAAATTCCATCCCAGCCCCTCCCTACCCTCCCAGGGAACAATTCCTGCCCAATATCCCACCTAACCCTGCCCTCTGGCAGTTTGGGATGGGAAGCCATCCCCCCCTTGTCCTGATGACCTGAGCCATTTTTCCCTGAGATCTCTCCCTGACCTCCCCACACTCCTCATCCATCACATAAACACAGATGGCATTGACAGAGTGCTGTTAAAAATAAAGAAATTTCCTGATCTATTCATAGTTTCTTACCTGAACATTTGGGTTGTGGTTTAGCAAATCTAAATATGGTGCCAATGCATAAACATCTGGCTCCAGGGAAAAGCATTCCCTCTGAGGATGTTTCATGTAGATTGTCCTGGTATTTACAGTGCACCAAGCCCACTCTAAAGCACTGTAGTTAAAAATAATTCCTGTGTTTTCAGCAAATAAAGGCTGCAGGGAAGAGAAAAAAGCTTTTGAAGATACAAACAACTCATGGATCATCATTCTCTGCTCCTGAGCCTTCTTTTTTAAGGGTTCTGGGAGAAGGTTTAGTAAATCAGGGTCCAAACAAGCAGGGCAAGTGTACGTCTTGGGTAAAACATCCAGGTAGGGCTTCCATGGAGATTTCTCCCCAGCGTGTTTCTCTGCTATCAAAAATGTGCACAGTGCCAGCAATGGAGACACAGGGGGCTTCCATCTATTGAGAAAGAAAATAAAAATAAAAAGAAAAAATAAATAAAAATTTATAAAAATATATAAAAATAAAAATAAAAATAAAAATAAAAATAAAAATAAAAATAAAAATAAAAATAAAAATAAAAATAAAAATAAAAAAAATAGCAGCACGGCAGATCCACAGAGGTGAGATGGGAAATGGACACAGCAGTGTTTTATCTCTCTCAGAGTTCTTTTAAAGTTAAGAACAGCTTCTATTTTAAACTTCTTTGTAGTTCAAGTTTTTTGGATGATTTCAAAGGGGCAATAAAAGCTGGTTTGTAATAACAAGTTCAGGTTTATCCCCTGGGCTGGTCTTTTTTAGGACACAAGCATTCAATGCCYAGCATGGGGCTTTGTTCCAAATTTTCTRAAAGACYCTGGCTTYRCARCCCGCTTTTATCTTCCTTTTCCCAYTGAAGCAGATTCACAAATTAAAAAAAATTCATAATTCACATTTAGATCCAAGCAGRCTCTGAGGCAGCTCAAACTCCAGGCTATGCTCCCTCTCTTCAGCTCTACCAAGCAAAAAGGGGATGTTCAGTGTCCAAACCTCTCCTACCTGCACATTCCACGCCCACAAATGCTGGCACCCTCGAGGAATGAAGTTTAAAGCTTTACYACCCCTTCAGACTGTTCATCTGCCACTGAAAAAAACCCACTAAAGGCCATCAGGTGTCACTTGGCACTTACTTCCCAATGTACCCTCCCAAGCAGCTGCTGAGGACAGTGCCAGTGGTGAGCAAACACTTCTCAGGCAACGAAATAATCAGATCTCCTGCCTTTGAGAGAGGAGGAAAAAAAATCACACACAAAGAAAAGCAAAAGTCAAGTGTAAATAACTTATCTAACACTGCTGTGGGGACTGATAGTTTCATCTTATGGCTGCAATAGTCTAAAAGACAGAAATTACATTCACAACAGAATTCTGAGTTTTGCTTATTGCAAAAACAAAACCTCACTAAACCTCAAAAGAMCCTGATGAGCTCCTGCAATAGAAGCAACATCACTCACCCGAAGAGCTTTTGTTGCCATCAGTCCTCTTCCTGTCCCTGAAGCAGAAAAAAGAGCAGGAGTAAGTAAATGTAGATACGGAAAATCAGGGATCTATGAACAGATCAGCAAGAAAAACCTCAAAAAGGAGAACATTATGTCTTACAAAACATAAATCCAATTATGGATTGTTCCAGGTTTACATCTCCTTTCTTTGTCCTCCAATTCTCTTTATTTTTCAAGATCTTTTCCCTGCATCTCCTGCAGCATTTGCTGTTCAGTTATAGAAATTACTCAACTTTTTTTTCTCCCAGTTATAGCAATTATTCAACTTTCTTTTTCTCCCAGTTACAGCAACTATTCAATTTCTTTTTCTCAACTTTTCCCTAAAACACATCTGTCATCACCAGCTGCAGTCCTTGGTTTCAGAGTTTTAACTAAACTTTACAATTTCAARTCATAATATTTTTCTCTGATCCATTCTACTCTTTCTGCTCTGTCTATAACACTGCAAAATGTTTTAAATATAACCTTCTTAAACAGAAAAACTGTAAATATATCTTTATAAACATTACTAAGTGAATTACAGCTCTAAAATCAATTACTYGTATGCATCACCAGAACTTCTGAACTTGCTTGGGGAAAAAAATATTAAGAAATTATAGCAAGGTCAGATTCCAACATTGGAAACTACTTTATTCTYTAAAACTACGTTATTAACACTTCAAATTTTGGCCTTTTCAGGTCTCTGTATCTACTTTTATACATTAAATTGATATTGCAAAAATCCTTAGAAAAGTATCAGCAACTGGCTCTTTTCCAGATGCCAGCCAGGTGCATAATTCAAAAGAAAAGYGGGAATCTAAAGTTCTTAGAAGATTTAGAAATTTGCACAATCAATAAATAACTAAAGCATTACCCCAGAACTCTGCTGGCCTTAAATTACTGTCTTCAAATCCTCTGTCTTTGAGCCATTTCTTAAGTTCAATGTATTTCAGCTTGTGACTGCAGTTGACTAAAAACAGGGGGAAAAATGCTATTAAAGAGCATTCTGTTGGAAAATAAATGAAATTTAAATATTTTACTGTATAGTCAGAAAAACTGTATTTTGGATGTTTTAGGACATAACAGAATAGCAAGAAAGGCTTCTATTGATCTAAATAAATTCTAGGCTTCTGGGAGGTCTCAGAACTAACTCACTAACTGTGAGTTATTCAGCATCTCCAAGGAATTTCAGAATAAATTTCAGTATTTTTTTCAGTATTTTTTCAGTATTTTTTCAGTATTTTTTCAGTATTCTTTCAGTATTTGCCATCAGGCAAAAAAGAGAGCTAAAAAAGAGAGCTCAGAAAATTCCCCATGCTCTGCTTGGGACTACAAACTAATGGTCAAATATTTGCATATAAAAAGAAAAGKTAACACTTCTGTCCTTTTCCAAGCACAAAGGCTTTTGACAAATACAGATAATAAAATGACACCTTGACAAGCAATTGGTCACTTTATTATTTAACTCCACGGATGATGATACCTCCATCCACAAAACCCTCCAAGCGTTTTCTTCTTCTTCTCTTTCGACCTGTCCGACCATTGCTTTTCTTCATATTAAGCAACAGATTCTGCCCTTCTCAGACAATCTGAATTTAAAAAAAAAAAAATATAAATAAGTGATTTAGAAACATTTAAAGTCACCTTCAAATTTTTTACTGTGAAGGGTGGGCAGAYCCTGGTACAGGGCGCCCAGAGAAGCTGTGGCTGCCCCTGGATCCCTGGCAGTGCCCAAGGCCAGGCTGGATATTGGGAGCAACCTGGGACAGTGGAAGGTGTCTCTGCCATGGCAGGGGATGGGATRGGATGGTCTTTCATAAAATCCTGGAATATCCTGAGCGGAAGGGACCCCAGGATCACCCAGTGCCACCCCTGTCCCTGCCCAGCCCCCYCAGCAATCCCAGCCTGTGCATCCCTGGCAGCGCTGTCCAAACGCTCCTGGAGCTCTGGCAGCCTCGGGGCCGTGCCCGTTCCCTGGGGAGCCTGGGCAGTGCCCAGCAACTTCTGAGAGAAAAAGAACCTTTTTCTGACATCCATCCTCTTTGCAAAACCGCCCTGAACTGAACCTCAAAATGCAGCTTTTCCCTGCAGGGAGGGAGGGCCTCAGGGAGCCGGGGATCACCCACAGGCGCTCGGGCTCCTCCAGCGGCGGGCCCTATATCCCATCCCATATCATCCCATCCCATCCCACTCCCAGAACTGGGAATCCTGTGCAAACACCACCCTCATTCCTGCCTCAGCACGACCCCCGGGACGGGAGGGATTGAAACGACCCCGGCAGCGCGGAGATTGAGGGAATTTCCTAAGGGACYGCCCGTGCCCCCCGCATCCTCCCTGGGAGACCCAGCTGCATCCTGCCCTGGGAGCCCGAATTGTGATTGTCGAGTTTCTCCCGGACTGGAATCGCTACCCAGTGTCCCAAACCCACCGGCTGAAGAGGACTCAAGGGCCGACATTCCCTCGCTGTCCCTCTCCGTGGATCCCCGCCCGCGCTCCCGCCCCTGAGGCGGGGCTGCCCCGCCATCTTAGGGGTGTGCTTATCTCCGTCCCYGCGGTTCGCAACTGCCTCTGTTTTGGGAATACGTGTTCTGTCCTGGCTGTGTGGAGCTGAGGGAGAGGTCCCCGTGGTGCTGGAGGTGGGTGATGATGGGGTGCTCGGTATCACCCCCCCTGACCCCTTCAGCCCCGCGTTTTCCCCTGAAGGGGTCGGGGTTCATGGTGGCCTGTGAGCTCCCTGAAGGGGTCGGGGTTCATGGCGGCCTGTGGGTTCTCTGAAGGGGTCGGGGTTCATGGCGGCCTGTGGGTTCCTTGAAGGGGCCGGGGTTCATGGCGGCCTGTGGGGTCCCTGAAGGGGTCGGGTTCATGGCGGCCTGTGGGTTCCCTGAAGGGGTCGGGGTTCATGGCGGCCCCGCGGGGTCCCTCCCTGTGAGGGAGATGGGAAGGGCACTCCTGTCCCTGCGAAGTCACTCTGGAGATTCTTGGAGCGTTAGATCCTCCCTGAATTCCTGCTTGGGGCTACAAGCCAGTTTGGAAGAGAGCCGACAATGATAGCAAAAGGGAACAAACACAGCAAGTATGAACTTGTTTTTATGGTGGAAATGTAGCTTCTTTAAATGCACTMTATCTGTGAGGAAAGCAGCAAGCAGTAAGGCTTTCGGATAGTGTGGTACACAATAAGCATGGTAGTCAGCCTGTGGTCTGCTGTTTTCCCTTGAAAAGGCTGTAATTGCTCTTTCTGCTTGGCACTGGAAAGTAAAGTTACTGCATCCTTTTCTTTTTCATGGTTTGGGACCTAAAAGATCATGCAGTTCCAACCCTTGCCGTGGACAGGAATACTTGGCACTAGACCAGGTTGCTCAGGTTTTGAGCCTGAGTTTTTAAGCAAAACTTGAGCTGAGCACATTGAAAATTCCCAAAAGATGGAAAATCTTCCTGTGAGTTGTAAGTGCAGAAGAGCTTACTCCCACAAAAAGTTAATTTAGTACTAGAGATTAGTCGCTGACTTTTTTTAGTTGAGACAATTTTTTCTTACCCATCACTGGTTGGCCTTTCTTCAGAACATTTAACACTAGATTTCTCTGAATACCTCGTGCTACATTAGAAATTTACACAGCATGAACAGGAATGTAGTTTCACATAATCCAAAGTGGAATTTTAAACTGTATTTTAAAGAAAAACMCTCTAATWGCCCAGAGAGGTTGTGGACYCTACACCCCTGGAAGTGTTCAAGGCCAGGTTGGACAGGGTTTGGAGCAACCTGGGATGGTGGAAGATGCCCCTGCCCATGGCATTAGATGTTCTTTAAGWTCTCKTCCAACCCAAACCATTTTARGATTATAATTCCTTTWSTAACAGCCATTTCATCTGCCTGACTGAATTTTTCTTTGCTGTTGGCAGTTGCTMTCACCTTGGCTGGCATTCTGAGGGGACAATGTCCAACGTGCCGGTGGCTGTGGTGACGGGCTCCAACAAAGGGATTGGCTTGGCCATTGTGCGGGCCCTGTGCAAGCAATTCCCGGGGGATGTGTACCTGACATCCCGGGATCCCGGCCGTGGCCAGGCAGCCGTGGCACAGCTCCAGGAGGAAGGGCTGCGGCCCCTCTTCCACCAGCTGGATATTGATGACCTGCAGAGCATCCGAGTGCTCCGGGACTTCCTGAAGGAGAAGTATGGAGGGATCAATGTGCTGGTGAACAACGCAGGGATTGCTTTCAAAGGTAGGGAGTGGTCTGGTGGGATAGTCCTGCATTCTGCCAAGTTGTGTGGAGAGGGCAGTGCGTGCAGCTAACACTTGTGTGTCACTGCCATGCTTCATTTTTGGTTGGGCAAGCTTCCCATCTTAAGTGKGAYGTGAGAACAGTGTGCTAGGGGAGRCTCAGGGTGGACACCAGGAGGAATTTCCTCATGGAAAGGGTGCTYAGGCCTTGGCAGGGGYTGCCCAGGGAGCTTTGGAGTCCCCATCCCTGGAGGTGTCCCAGGAAGGGCTGGAGGTGGCACTGAGTGCTCTGGGCTGGGGACAAGGTGRGCATCGGGCACAGCTGGGACYCCATGGGCTGGSAAGGCTTTTCCAACCTCAGGRATTCTGGGATTCTGTAARCATGCTTCCCTGGAGGGTTGTGTTTGCACCACAKGGAAATAATTGAGTTACACCAGGCAGGTGAGCTGGGTTGGAGTAATTGTCTCAATGCCCAGGACTTTCACCAGRCCCACAGGAGCCCATCACCAGGGGGAATATCAGCCCTGTTACCCAGTATTTTCTCTCTTTTGCATTGCTTTGTTCTCTGCATAGCCTGCTCAGGGTTTCCAGCTGATAAAAATGAACCTTTGAGCCTGGGTGGTTTTTGTCATCTCGAACTTTCTCTGGCCATTCAGTCACCTATAACCCCCTAAATCCTGCTGTGCTGAGCAAAAATTTAACCCTTTCACCTTCTACTGGGCTGGGAGGCAGGGAAAGTGAGGAAGACACAGCAGTTTTAAGGTGGAAGGATGCATTCTTGCTGTGTTTATGAAATCCAGAATCATGTTAGCTCCAGACGGAGTAAATCACAAGCCCGGTTGATGGTTTTGTGGAGGGCATTCTGCTGCTGTGCCCCGTTCAGGTGAGACCCCACCTGSAGAGCTGCTCCAGCCCTGGGGCCCAGCACAGGAAGGACGTGGAGCTGCTGGAGAGAGCCCAGAGGAGGCAGCAGGATGGTCAGAGGGATGGARCAGCTGTGCTGGGAGRAAAGGCTGGGAGWGCTGGGATTGTTCAGCCTGGACAGGAGAAGCTTTGGGSTGAGCTCATTGTGGCCATCCAAGGAGGAACTGCTGTCAGGAAAGGCTTCACACTGACAGAGCAGGGAACTTCCATGGAGTGGGAGTGCTGTGATGATGTTCTGAAGCCCATTCACTTTTTGCCTGTTTCTTTATAGGCAGATTGCTAATGTTCAATATCAGCTTATTAGGAGGCAACTCATAATAGATTTGTCTGAGCTTCATGGTGTGCTCAGGAAAGATTCCAGCAGCAGTTTAAATACCACTTCCAGATGTTTAGCCTTGACTTTCCTCAAGCTGACTACAATGACTCAGCAGTTCACACAACTTAGAGTGTGATGAAGGAGCCTCTTGTAACTGTTGCTGTGTAAGGATCAAGCACAGAGGGTGTAACATCTTTTTAAAATTTGCTGTGATGCTTCTCTCATAGTTTTAATTCTTACATCCCAGATTGGTGTTCCTACCGCAGCTTGCTTCTTGCCTTACCAGGTTCCTGCTGCCATCCCAGAATTTATGCTTTCCTTTATTGTAGCATTATGTGCTCTTGCAGCCTGTCAAAGATTACAGCTGCCRTTAAATTTTGTTATTTTGGTTTTGTGCTGTGCTTGTCCAGCAAAGTTCTTAATCCAACAAAAGCTTCCTTTACCAAATGGTGATGGAGCTGTGGTTGTCTTCTGGACCAGCCTCTTGGGGAAGAGTTGTGCTAAGAAAGCTTCTTAAAACAAGGAGGTGTAGGATGTAACAACATATCCTGTTAGAAAAATGCATGGGGTTTGAGCATTTCCCCTCACGAGGAGGGGAAAGCATGGAAGCAGGAGTTTGGTGTTGTGTAGGGTTTTAGTTCTCCCCCTGCCATAACCCTGGCCATGGGTCATGATTTGGCTCCATGTGTGAGTTTTAAATGTAAGTGATTTGTAAACGAGTGTGAGTCATTAAACTGCAATAAAAATCACATCAAATACTCAGTGACCTGTTACTATTTCTGTATTGAGTTACCATGGACCTGGGCTATGGAGACAAGTGAACACCTGCCCAGTGTGTGCCCATCCCTGCCCAGGTGGAGCCTGGAGCTGCAGAGGAGCAATGCTGTCACTTTGCACTTGGAGAGAGACCCAAGAGTTAGAATGCAGAGCACGGGGTTTGCTGAGATCACAGCAATCCTGCCCCTCTTGTGGTGGTACCAAGCTGCCACTTGTGTGGGATGAAATCATCCCCTTCCACAGCAGTGCCATGGTTTCCTTACAGTTACCTCAGCCAGCTCCTTTTCCTGGCTCCAATTCCCACCCTTTCACTGGTGCTAGCACAGATCTGTAACCTCAGRGGGTGGTTTTTGACACAAGTATAGCTCAGTTTTGGGGGTGGTGGTGTTTTTTGTTAGTTTGTATTTTCAGACTGCACCAAATCATACCTCTGCCTTCTTTAAAGCTTTTCTTGTATGTTTTAATTGGTCATATRCCTGTGTTAATTTTAGTTGCTGTTTTTAATAATTAGAACTTTTGGGGTTTGGTAACTTCYATTCAAACAGTAGTACAACTCTGATTTTTGGGTTTTTTTCCCTTCTTTGCCACCTCTCATGACCAGTTAATGACACAACTCCATTTGCAATCCAAGCTGAGGTAACAATGAAGACAAACTTTTTTGGAACCAAGAATGTTTGCACAGAATTGCTGCCTCTTATGAAGCCTTATGGTAAGTGAAACACAGCAAGTAAAGAAATAGTTTTGTGCGAATTTTGGCCTTTTGAAATTAGAAAATCCTGTCCAGTCTCAGTTACTGCACCAGTGTTTCAGCTGGGTTTGATGTGGTGCTGTGGTGTGTTTGCTGCTATAAATRAACTATAGTCTTTCTTAACATTTGAATGTGTCCAAATTTTTAAGAAAAAAAAAAAGTCAAGTAGATGAAAAAAGCTGGGAATTGTTAGTTCCTGGGGGAGAAGGGAAAAACAGAGTAAATTCATTTTGGGGAAAGAAGGARCAGTGCCAATGTTGCAGTCTAGTCCTCTTGTACTAAAATGAAGGATGACTGTGTTAATAAAGTCAATAACAGGATTAATTTCTGTGGCTTTTAAGATTAAATCCCTATATTCATCACCAGAATGGTTGTGAAGTAACAGGAAARAGGGGAAACAGTGCAGCGTAATTTTGGAAATGATGAATGATTTATTGATTCAGCTGACTTGTTCCTCTTACTGAAGTGCTGGGAGATAAATCCTTAAATTTGTAAATCTCCAGGTATTCTTTCTACTGTAGTAAGAGTATACCTACAGATTGTTTGTTTCCTGGAGGTTTATCTGATACTTTTGAAGGTTCACACCTTCAATTACYCTCTGTAATGGAATTTATTAGAAATAAGAACATAAAGTTAACTCTGGTCTTCCAGGAGCTCTGCAGAACAGTTTATTGTTCCACCAAATTATTTTACAGGTATTGACCTAAGGAGTGAATCCAGAACTGGAGAGCAGTCCCACTTCAGTGTGAGTTTAATAAGTGTGAAAATAATCAGTTTTTATTCTCTTTTCAGGTCGGGTGGTGAATGTCTCCAGCATGGTGAGCTGCTCAGCCCTGGGACGCTGCAGCCAAGAGCTCCAGCAGAAATTTCGCAGTGACGCCATCACTGAGGATGAGTTGGTGCAACTCATGAACAAATTTGTGGAAGACACCAAGAAAAGCGTCCATGAGAAGGARGGTTGGCCCAACACTGCCTATGGGGTGTCCAAAATTGGGGTCACGGTCTTGTCCAGGATCCAAGCRCGGATGTTAAATGAGAAAAGGAAAGGTGACCACATCCTCCTCAATGCCTGCTGCCCTGGCTGGGTGAGGACAGACATGGCAGGTCCCAAAGCCACCAAGTCCCCAGATGAGGGGGCTGAGACCCCCGTTTATTTGGCCCTTTTGCCTTCTAATGCTGATGCTCCTCATGGCCAATTTGTCAGTGAGAAAACTGTAAAAACCTGGTGAGCTCAGGAGGGTAGGGATGGAAAGGTGCCTGATCTCATTGACCTGATTTTGCCCTTAATTCCATCATTGCCAGCCCTTTTCCCACTCCCCCTGGGATGGATCTCAGATGTGGAGCTGGGATGAGGAAGCAGGTGCCTTATTATTTCTCAGCACAGTAGGTCTTTCCAGGGTCCAGCACTGCTTSTGGAAGCTGTACATGTTTTCCTAAAGAGGATGAGGTTGTTTCAGAGCTACAGTGTTGTCACCAGTGTGGGGGGAGACTCATAAGACCAGACCAGAATCACTGTTGTGAAGACATTCCTTACTATCAGAACTAAATGGAATTAAGTGAAAATAAAAAAAAGCACTGATTAACCATTTATAGCCRAACATAATCTGTTGGTTATATTAATATGTCAATAAATAAATAATTACTGTTATATATTAATTCAACTGGCTTATTCTGGTACTAGAAACTTTAAAAGTTTGAAAATGTATTTTCATTTTCTGCAGCTAAGTTTGTGGCTTGAATGTGTGATGTCTGCACTAGATAAAGAAAAAATAAACTAYAGACCTGACACAGCAAAGTGTTCCTCAGTTCCTTTATTGCACAGCCAGAAGTTTCCTTATTAAAATCTGGAGGAAGTGCTTTCCACATAGCAGGAATATGAACTGTAAGTGATGTGGAGAGCTCTACATTTGCTTTAAATGCTGCTTATTGCATTTCACATGCTCAGAGTTGAAAAATTGCCTCTTCTGAGGCTGAAGGAGCTGGAAACAATTGCCCATAAAGCTGTTGTTAGTAATGACAGATCAATAATGGGCTTGTTAATTGTTAATCAGGAGTCAGGGAGGCAATGCCAGGCACAGCATCACCTGACTGGGTTTGACACTGGCCTCCTCCAGAACAGGTTGTGTTTAGGGAAGCCTTAGAAATAAATATTGYAGAGGGGGTTATTAATTGCTTATCAGCACAGAACAAAGAGGTGGTTTAAGTTGGTCTTTTCAGCATTCAGGAGCTATTGTTTTTGTGAAGAATTGTAACATYGGTCATGCCCCAGAGGTCCTTGAAAGGAAGGCCAAAAGTTCTCATGGTAATCTGTTCTCTGGGAAGAAAAAAGACCTCAGCGACCTTTGGTTTAGGGAAAAAAATGAAAAAATCTATAAAGTTTTGGCTGCTACAGTGTAACCCAACCCTCCTGATGTGCCACARGAAAAAAAACAGTCTCTGTGCACCCTCCCAGTTGTGTTAATGGTTTCTCAACRAAACACAATGTGGCTCTTTGATTCGGTCAGAGTTTGTGCACAGCTTGAAGAGACTTAACCCAGCAGTGGAGAATCCTGCYTCATTCTTAATCTCTGAAATGCTGCCTGAGTCATTGAGCTTCAAAAGCTGTGTGTCCATCTGCTTGGCATCTCCAAACATTCCAAACACACCTTGGCCTTTGTTTGGATTGGAAGAGTCCTGGGTACCTTGACCACAGCCAGGTCATAACCAGTGCTAAACACAAATCTAAGTATTCTCTATGATCTGTAAAGCTCCTTCTTGAGTCTGACTCCAGATCTGCTCTGTTGGTTTGGGGTTTTTTTTTACATTCAAGCCAAATTCTAGGTTTGCAAGTTTTACAGCAGGTGTAAAAYACATTCTGGAGAAGAGAAGGCTCTGGAATGACCTTAGAGCAGCTTTTTCAGTGCTTAAAGGGGCTACAGAGGAGTTGAAGAGGGAAAGGGAGAGGCAGAACAAGGGGCAATGGCCTCAATTGGAAAGAGAGCAGATTTTGATTGGATATTGGGAAGAAATTCTTTATGTGAGGRTGGTGAGGCCCTGGAAGAGRTTGTCCAGAGAGGTTATAAATTCTCCATTCCTGGCGGTGKCCAAGGCCAGGTTGGACATTGGTGTYTGGAGCAGCCTGGGACAGCGGAAGATGTCTGCCATGGCAGAGGTGGCACTGGGTGGACTTYAAGGTCASTTCCAASCCAAACCATTCTATGATGGTTCTGTGTATTTCAAATTCTTAAATTAAACCATTTGTTAAATCTCTGTGTCAGGGTGAGGAAGCAGAAATGGAAGGTGATGACTGGATAGTCACTGTCAGCAATGCCATTTCCCATGGGGATATTGATTAAAATGATTTCTTGTGGTATGAACAGAAGGAATGACAGAGAACAGAGGTTTTCCCCACCTTTGCAGCTGTGATATGGGACTCAGGGAAGGAGAAGCAGCTCTGTGGATGGACCCAACCTCRGGGAACAAGAAGCAGAACCAGTTTGAAGGAAGGAACATGTCCAGGAGAAGTGCACCCATTCCCTGCTGCCACTGGAAGTGGGAATGTGTCCCAGGAAAAGAGCTGGAACAGGGCAGAGTGCCAGGGGAAGGCTGTTTGCTGGCAGGAGAGTCAGGCCAGGCTGTGCAGTGGCCGTGCCAGGCTGGGGCTCTGCACAGGCCTTGCATTGTTCAACCTAATTTTTTTTTGTTGTTGTTGGTGTTTTTTTTTTTTTTTTTTTTTTTTTTTTCTTTTCTTCTTTTTTTTTTTTTTTTTATTTTACGGCATACTTTATATGAGCGTGTTTTTTTTTTTTGTCTTTTATCTGCCTCCCTGCTTCTCTCGCAGGTCTGTTGTGTGGGAATGTGGGAATTGTTTTGTTGCTCTCAGATTCTGGCACCCTTGCCGAGTATGAAATTTAAGGGTTAGGTAAGAATGAAATAATGATGAAATAATAATGAAATAATAATGAAACAATAATGAAATAATAATGAAATAATAATGGTGTGTTGTCTTGTACAAAACATGATTTACTGGTGTCCTTTTCATGGCATGTCACTGCCACTGAAGGAAAATCATGGAATCACAGAATGCTTGGGTTGGAAGGGACTTTAAAGCTCATCAAGTTCCACTCCCTTTCCAAGTAATAGGAAAACATCCCAAGTAACACGCTGTATTTCAGGACATAAATGTCCTGTCTTAAGGACTTCATCACAAATACAAGTTCTTTGCTCAGTCAGGYGCATGCTCAGAAGCACTTGCCTGCATTGGCCAAGAATAATTCTAAAATTTAGAAATTGACCCTTGAATTGGTGCAGTTTAGAAAGGACATTCCTAAAATGGGGCTAGGAAGGGGAAAGGCAGTGGTGTCGAGAAAAAAAAACACGGTATATTAATGTAACACAATGTACTTATTATACTTGATGTAATGTAACTTAATATTTCATGTGTTACTTAATATTTCATGTGTTACTTAATGCAACTTAATGGTGGTCATAGCTGAAACAGTATCCATCCAAATCTGAACAGTTTCTCTTCCCTCACCTTGAGTAACTGGATAAATGTATTTCCCTTGATTTTTTTTTCCACAACTGTTTTGAACAACCAGGATTTTCGGCCCGCACGTTAAAAAAAAAGGAAACAAAAAAAAAAGAGAAGAGGGAGAGGCAAGGGCAAGAAGAGAAGGGATGGCAAAGGAAAGAAAAAGGGAGGGGGAAGAGAAACTGAGGTTAAATAATGTTTCGACAGTATATGAATCCTCATCGGGCACGTTCCTGTATTTTGCTTCCCATCGGTATTTTGCTTTTGGTTGTTCTGTTTGTTCCTCTGGTTTGCTGCCAGTGTACCAAAAATCCAGCGCAATCACCTTCTCCCAAGCTTGTTGTAGCGAACAGATGGCTCCTTACATCGAACTCGAGCCCAGTAAAAATGCGACATCCGAGCCCTCGTAAAAACCATAAAAATTTCCCCAAAACGCATCTTTCCTAAATCCRGCTGGACCAGAAACGAAGTTGGAAGCGCTGTCACTCCTTCACCTGCAGGGCAGGTCCCGGCCGTCGCTGCGCGGCCCGGCGGGGCGGGGACAGGCACGGCTGTCCTTGTTTCCAGAGCACGGGAGTCAGTGTGGAGGGAGAACGGAGCGGCCCGGCCGCGGTGCCGATGCTCCGGTGCTTCCTGGGGTTCTCCTGGCACTTCCCGGAGCTCTCCCGGTGCTTCCCGGAGCTCTCCCGGTACTTCCCAGAGCTCTCCCGGTGCTTCCCGGAGCTCTCCCGGCCCGGAGCGGCCGCAGGGGGAGCGCGGAGCCGCCGGCCCCGCCTGCGCCGCCAGGGGGCGCTGTGTGGCCCGGTCTGCCCGCTGGACGGTACCATCTCCCCGCGGGGGGAGGCGGATGACGCGCTGCGGGCTGTGACCCTCCGCGATACGCGACAGCGGGTGGCACCGGGGAAAGGGTGACAGCGACAGCGGGTGACAACGACAGCGGGTGACAGCGACAGCGGCCTCGGTTCATAGGGCCAGCTGCAGCCCTCCCGGGCGATGCCGCGGCGCTCCCCGCGCGGCGCTCGGTGGTGCGGCCCCACTGCGGCCCTGGCGGCGCGGGCGGGGGCGCGGGCGGGTTCGCACAGGGCCGGGTTTCCATAGGGACTGCGGGAGCCGCTCCCGCCCCGCCGCGGCCCGGGCTCCCTCACGTCTCCGCCGGCGCCCCGGGAGGAGCGCGGGGCCCTGCGCAGGTACGGGGTGCGGGAGGGCGCGGGAGGGGACCGGGCGAGGGGGCAGCGCTGGCCCCGTTCGGCTGGCCCGGGACACAATCCCAGAATGGCTGGGTTTGGAAGGGACCTCAGGGCTGATCCAC
Source organism: Malurus melanocephalus (assembly GCF_030028575.1). NCBI lineage: Eukaryota > Metazoa > Chordata > Aves > Passeriformes > Maluridae > Malurus > Malurus melanocephalus. Next base: position 485,080 of record NW_026623539.1, read on the forward strand.
TCCCCGCCCTGCCGAGGCGCGGTCACCTGGAGCAGGTGACACAGGAAMGCGTCCAGGTGTGTTGGGAATGTCTCCAGATAGGAATATCCACAGCATTCCCAGGGAAAGGGCACGGCCCGAGGCTGCCGGAGCTCAGGAGCGTTTGACAGCGCTGCCAGGGATGCACAGGCTGGAATTACCCCAGACTGGATGATCCTGATGGATCCCTTCCCACTCAGCACATTCCATGTTCTCCCTGGGCAGCTGTTCCAGTGCTCTGCCCCCTCCATGGAAAGAAGCTCTTSCTCATGCTGAGGWGGAATTTGTTGTTTTAGTTGATGGCCATTGCTCCTCGTACTGCCCACTGCAGAGAGTCTGGCACCATCAGTGCTGGAAGTTGATGAATAATTATTTACGTCAGGGTTTACTAAGGAAGTTTGTGACCTGGGATTTGGAAGATGTGCCTAAAGGTCACTGGCAGGTGGCTTTACATRGCTTTTTAACTATTATATATTATTATTTGTATTTCTGCCTTTGTGTCCAAGCACAAACACGATCTATTTRCCTTATTTAGATTATTGGATTTTGTCAAACCTTGCTGACATCTGGCAGCTATGGTGCAGGAATATCAATCCACACTAAATAATTACTTCCATCCCTGCTTTTCTGGCTGTCTTTTCACTGCAAAAATCCGAATGAAATGTCCTAAGAGCTGAATGTCCTGTCAGCAAACGAGCTGCCTGATTCTAARTGATCCAGACAAATCTCTTTTTCATGGAAGTGGCAGCAGCCCTGACCTGGCAGAGAGGTGCTGGAATAACTTCCCAGCTCATGCCTTGTTCTCAGTAGTACGAAACAATCCCACGATTAAGATACTTAGATGAGATGAAGGAAATAGGTTTCCATTTCTTGGCCAGTGTTTCTATCAGATTACTCTTAATTTTTGCTGACAGTATCTTGCAGCTTTTCCACTTTGTTGAGTTTTATGGGAGGATTGGCTTCCTTTTTTCTTAAATACTTGTTGGAATAAGAGGAGCTAGATCCCAGATAAATGTTATTCTCTGTTTTCACTGCCTCTGTTGTGAGAAGCACTGCAAACATCCTGATAAAAACAAAATTARACCCTCTCTGTGGCCAAACAAACCAACCCAACCAACCCAATCTGGCCCTGATGACATTGTGTGATAATTTTATTTTTCCATGGAGGTGGATCCASGTTGGCTGGCACGGGGTAGTTTTATTGGCAATGCCTGAATCCTGCTCAGGGGAGTGCAAAGGTGGCTTAAACCTGCGCTTAAAATCCTTCTTCTTTTTTTTTTTTTTTTGATTCATCCAGCATTTTTTTCTTTCTGAGAGTTTTCTCCCCAAACCCTTCTGTTGATGGAGTTAGGGTTGTTTAATTCAATGTATTTAATGTTTTAAAGGATATGGAGGATGGTTTGGGTTTATTTTCGTGTCCTAGCAGCAGGAGACTGAATGCAGATGTCTTCCAGAAATGCAAAATATTTTGTTATAGAGCTGTGATTTCTTTTCTGTATCACTGATGTAGCAGGGATTGACCTAAACCTAAACTTAAGCATATTTAAAATAACCTAGAATAATATTCTAATGTTTTCTAACAGAGCTGGTGTCAGAGGTAGCAAAGGAGAAGGAGGGATTTTTCAGTAGGTAAAATCCAACCATGCTTGTTTCCTGTTGTTCTAAACCAGTTGTATGTTGGATTTTTAACCGAAATGCCTTGCAAAATACAGGAAAATCAGGTCTGAACAACTTATTTTTAAATATAAAAATATACAGATCCTTTTTGTTGATATACAGGGAGATTATAATGCATGGCTTGGCATTTTGGCACAACACCTTGGACTCGGACTTGAGCATCTGCTGCTGCCAAGTTGAGATGCAGAGCTCTGAGAGCTCCTTCTGCTGTGGGCTGAGAGCCCTTTAGCAGGATTCCTCTGGAAAGCTGCACTTTGATAGGAAATATTTCCCATTCCATGCTCCAGGTAACCTTGCAAAGCAYAGGTGATGAGTTATGAAAACAATTTCCAGCTCCCCAACTCCTTGTCAGGGCTCGGAGTGCRACTTTGTAATCCTTCCCTTTGTTATTGTGTGACATCCGCGTGCATGGAAGGGTAAAACACGTTCCATAAACAGGAAAAAGTGACTGCAAAGCTTTTGGAAGAGGCAGTGGGTAGTCAGAGTCACGCCCAGGGAATTATTTTTAACTTTGTGTTGCAATTTTGATCTGCTGACCTGTTTATTGTGTTCTGTTAGTGCTTCTCCATATTTTTGCTATCTTTGAAGTGCCAGAACTGAAATTTGGGTTATTTTTGTAACTCTTTGCATGTTTTAGTCTAYCAGGGGGTTCCACCTTGCTATGAGAACCCAAGATGGATCCAGAAGAGCAGGATTTGCTTGGGGATTACAGATACAGGAATTATTCTTCAGCAATTGAGAAAGCTTTGAGGAACTTTGAATCATCCAGTGAATGGGCAGATCTGATCTCGTCCCTTGGCAAACTCAATAAGGTACAGTGTCAGGACAATCTTTCGTCATTTGTTTATTGTATTTGTTTTGTTATTAACTTTTCTGTCACTTACAGCACTTTGGAAAATTGAAAATGTACTCCAGAAAAATAATGGAAGGAGCTAAGTCAGTATTTTTATATAAATGTCAGGAATTCTGGTGAAACCAATAGAGCTTTGCTTCAAATAATATTTGCTGCCTTTTTAGTGCTAAGTTAATTTAATTTTTGCATCAAAGAAACCCTCAGCATGCTGCTACTCACTCTAGAGCAGCTAAAAAGCTCTTATAGATAACAGGAGGACCCAAGTTTTAGAATATTTTCTCAATCAAAGCTTATATTTAAAGTTCACATTGACTTGGCTGTGCCCTTTCCTTAGATTTGGGAAACTTTGGTGGTGTCTTTTGTATGAGCATGGAGAGAGATAGACAAAAAGAAATACTGTTTTGAAACAAGAGTTCCACATTTCTGCCTTTACTGTTTCATCCTGATTGCTGCTGAGTCAAGAGCCAGAGGCCTTCAAAATGCTTTTCTCCAGAGGGAACTATGAAATAATGAGAGTGAGAGGTGGCTTTGATCTTTTATCTTGAACACACTGAAAATGAGCACCTACCTGAGACTCTCATTTGGGTGCAGAATTGCCAAAATTGTGGCAGTGGAAGAGAAACCAAGGGAAAAGCTTTCAGCTGATCCAACAGTCCATCTGCTGTGGGATTTGATGGATTTAATCTTTTTAGGAGCTTAAGAATTGGTGRAACAAATCTTCCCCAGTGTTCAGCCATGTCTGTTATCTGAAAATAAGGATGATGTGGCAGGGGAAGGTGTTGCCAAAAGCAAGACTGGCAAATAAGATGTCAGTACCTGTTTCCTGAACTCCTGTGATTACGTGGTCTCCTACAGCCTCAAACAGAAATATTATTGTTGAGTTTCATCATCGTTCAGAGGGGTGTTTCTGACAGAAAAAAAACTCTTTTTTCCTGCAGTCAGCAGTGGAGGTGGATGAGCAGGAGGGAGGAGATCAGCAGGATCTCAGCCATAATTTTTTTTTTTACAAACTACACATGGTTATATTGAGGAACCTGAGAGTCACTTGAGTACAGAGCTAACTGATCTTAATCACGCCTGAAAATGCTGAGAAATGGACARAACACAAAAGTCAAAGAGTTCAGAAATTCTTTTCCAGAGCTGTGTGAAAGATGTTCTTGCCTCTATGGATGTAATATTTTCTGAGGCTTTTTCTCCYGCAGGCACTATTGAGACACACAAACACTCTCTTATTTCAATAAAGCTCAGTGGCATCACCCTCCAGGTAATCCAAGGTCTGCAGGAAGCAAGACAGGCTCTTATTCCTTAAAAACRAGGTACAAACAATGGAGGGAGCTGCTCCTTGGCTGATGAAGACCAACAACTCTGCCACTTCTCTGTTATTACTTGATGATCCTAAAGGTCCCTTCCAGCCTTAATGATTCTGTGATTTTTCTCAGGAGAAACTGGAGGTTGTTTTTTGAGTTTCTATTTTGCTTCTACAGCTCTAAATAACATTTCACTGTGACTTGTAGAACCAGGGAAGCAACATCTGAATGCTCAGCAAGAAAGGTCAGTTTGCARATCTGGAGAGATTTTATTTCGTTATTGAAGGGAGATGAGCCTTACCTAACTTGATGTGACTTCAGCACAGGCAGCTTCACCTTGAATTGCTTTTAGACAGGCAGAGGAATAAAGGGGTTTATTTTTTTGTTTTGTGACTCATCTCTTGCTTCAAGTAGGTCAGATGAATGTTGTCCTAAAATTGTGTGTGTTCCTCATGGTTTTATGGGGAGCTTGAGGTGAGTTACTGCAGTTTTGCCCATGGTTTTTGGGGTTTCTGAGGTCAGGAAATATGAATGTCCCCTGCAGAGATAAAGAACTGCAGGTAGCAGGCGTCAGCATGAGGGAATTGGCAGAATTTGCTTGTTTATTTTACACCCCAAGCTTATACAGGAAAGATTTGGGGGGTTAATTTTAAGGCTGTGGGTGTTACACAGCATCATGAGAGCAGAGAAACAGTGGGATAAACATAAATRAGAATATAAATGGGCAGATACAATCGGGTGCATCAAACAGGCAGCAAATATGGATGTCAGTAGTTGAAGGATTTCACTTGCAGTGAGAAATCATTTTCTTATTTTAATAAAAAAGCTGCTGGTGTGGAGAGATGTTGCCTTTTAATCTGGTGTCCCTGGATTCCTGGCAGTGCTGAATATTGCGACTTGGAGCAGCCTGGGATGGTAGAAGGTGTCCCTGTTCATGGCCAGGGGTGGAACTAAATGTTCTTTAAGGTCCCTTCCAACTCAATCCATTCTGGAATTTTAGTGGTATTTGCTCTAAAAGAGTACTTTCAAACTGCTTTTTATCCTTGGACATAACACAACTTGTAAATCCAAATTTCAGTTTTTACTCTGCAATTTCAAAGCAATTAAAAAAAATAACTTCCAACAGAAAATAAATGTGTTGCTTTTTGTTTCTGAAGGCTTTTCTTGCCTCAGAAACGTCCAGATGAACCTGATCTCACCCCAACCTTTATTCTATTTGAAGGGAAAAGGAAAACAAGCCCCAAACCCCTTTGCAGCTGCGCACTGTGGTTTGTTTGAACAGCCACACTCARTGTCACAATCTGTCTGTTCTTGAGAGAGAGAAGAGGAGGATTCTGAGGGTTCTTCTGAACCAGGGATTTAATGAGTGCAGCCATTAATTAACAAATTGCTTCATAGGAAAACTCAGACTGCCAGGGCTTTATCCCAGCTGCTGGCTCAGTTACAGACTTGTGCTGAAAGCAAACCTTATTTCTGTTTTTGAGAAGTTGCCTCCCTATTCCTTTATATTTTTCACTGAACCCAATGGACAAATGCAATGTGCAGAATTAAGGATATTTTATACACCTTTTTTCCCTCTTTTTTAATACAACTCCAGCTCCTGCTTTACTTTGCAACCACCTYTAAAATTCATGCTATTCATGGTATAAAATTCATGTTATTTCTAAGGAAGCTGGAGTGCTGTTGAGAATTTTTTTTACTTGGAAAATGCATCGGTGGAAAACGGAATCACAGGTTCTCGTTTTCCCCCCTCCCCTTGCAACCATTGTTATTTAAAAYAAGAACTATGGTATCTCCTAATTGAAGATAATCTTACAAATGGATGCTGCCTTTTCCTGGAATTCTAGTCATGGAAATAAAAATGTTGACTTGATTTCCATGGGGGTTTTATTGTTTTTTTAACAGATTTCAAGTGCAGAAGGAACTGAGKAAATGCAAATATTCTTCTGTGTGTGTGTATGCATTTGGTTTTATTTTAAGGCACAGGTGCAAAAAAATAGCAAGTTTTCTCTTTATAGACAATTGTGTACTTTTATGGCCCAATTTCAGAGAAATTCTGAGCATCCTTATGTTTAGTGTTAGAAACAATGGTTTGGGATGGTATCTCAAGTTTATTCATCTGTACCAGCCAAAGTTATCATTTCAGCATTCCTGGATCCTGATTCCTTGTTCTTTTTTCACTTGTGGAAGCTCGGGATATTTAAAAATCAAACTTTTTAACTTTGCCTRTCAGCTCAAGGAAATTAATCAGCATTCAGAAATCTGCCTATTACCCTGTCACTCTTATTTCAGTGAACAATTTGAGATCCCTCTACTAAAGGCTTTCAAGCCTTTTAAAATTCTCTGATCTCTGCAGTTGTGGGGAAGCTGGGAAGAACCTGAACCATCTGGCAAAGCAGCAGCTCGGGGCTGCTGGAGGGCTCTTGGGGCAACCACAATGTTGGAGTGGGGTTTAAAATCCCTGAATCTGATCGGGGAAAACTGGGAACTTTTAACAAGATGGGATATTGGGCAGGAATTGTTCCCTGGGAGGGTGGGCAGGCCCTGGCACAGGGTGCCCAGAGAAGCTGTGGCTGCCCCTGGATCCCTTTGAGTGCCCAAGGCCAGGCTGGACATTGGGGCTGGGAGCAGCCTGGGACAGTGGGAGGTGWCCCTWCCCATCCCTGGATGATCTTTAAGGTCCCTTCCAAAGAATTCMATGATTCCAAATCTTTCCCTTACCTATCCCTGATGTTTAGGGGAGGGAKTTCTTATTTACATCAAATCCCTAGAAAATTTTGGAGCCCAACCAGACATTTTGATGAGATGTCATTATTTCTGTAGTGGATCTGTTTCTCTGGGTCATAAACAGGGAATGTTTCCATTTTCTGCCTGGCTGATATTTAAATTCAAACTGCTGGAAGATGAAGATGGTATTTGTTCACTCTGAACACTGAAAGGGAAAATATTTACCACTGGCCTRCTTTTTTTGGTAATTAACTGCTTTTWTATCTATAAATATGCAGAGAGGGTGTGGGCAAATACATGCCAAGCTATATAAATAGAAAGTTTCAAAGTCCAGCTTTCCAGCAATCTACAAAGTTCTTACAAGTATTAAGGATTTTAACGTTGAAATCATATTCCCCATCTAACACATGTAAATGTCTCAAATATAAAAGATATAAAGAAGGTAACTCCATAAATATAACTTGCTTTAATTAAATATGTGAAATACTGCTCTATTCTTGGATTCTGGTTTTTATTATCCATTAAATGCAGATCTGCMCATCCTGGGGGAGGGAAGGAAGGAAGTGAAGTGGCTCAAAGTGACATCTGTGTGTCTTCCAGGATGGATGGTGTGMCATTGCTGTTTGCTGTTGTTATAAACTCTCAACCTCTTTTCTTGAGTAAATTTACTGCCAGCTGGTCCTGCTGAAAGGTGCTGGGTTTGATCTCCTCCCCTTCCTGCTGGGGAGTGTTCAGCATTCAGGTGACCTGGCTTGGGTTTATTCCAGGAAGGGTTCTTGCATTTTCTGCTGGTTTTCCAAGCAGGATATGAGAACCTCAAGTTGAGAAYAAAGCCACAGGATGAGACCATGATTTAGCTTTGGAGAGAGTCAAGGATTTACCTGATCCTGGAAACCTCCCAAATGCCCACGTGCACTGGAACATCTGTTTGTGTTTGCACACTCATCAAACCTGAAGTGCCCTTGACTGCAGTTTCTCTCTTTAATTGTCTCTGACTTGAAGAGAAAATTTATTTATTTCCCTGCTGAAATGCTCTGGTGGCTCAAGGAAGGGAGTAACCTTTCCCAAAAAGGGAGGCACAGTTTTTCCTAAAACCTGGCTCATCAACGAAACTGATTTAACTATTTCCTATCCTAAATATATTCTACATCAATGCAGTGAATATAAATATTAAASTTCTTGCCCAGAAAAGCTGTGGCTGCCCCTGAATCCATGACAGTGTCCAAGGCCAGGCTGGACAGAACTTGGAGCAGAACTTGGGATAATGGAAGGTGTCTCTGCCCATGGCAGGAGTTGGAATGAGATGATCCTTCCAACCCAAACCATTCCATGATTTCTTACATGAAATGAAAGTTTATGAGGACAGATAAATCTTTAATTCTTTCTTTATTCCTTAAAAGCTGTTCTTGTCCCTTCTCTACTTTCCCTGGAGACAGGATAAGGATACCCCATCCTAGCTCTGCTCTTTGACTTCCTTTTCCCTCCTCCAAGCAGATTCAGAGCAGGCTTTTCTAAATTTCCCATGGCTGATCCTATAGAAAAACTCAGTTGCAGAATTCTGCTGTTTCAGTGTGACAAAAAAAAACACAATTGTGAGTTAAAACTCTTGAATGCATTTAGTGCCTCTCATCATTCTTCTCAATCTTTAACATCCTGATATTATATATTATATATTATGTATTATATATTACGTATTATAAATTACGTATTATAAATTATGTATTATATATTATATATCATATATCGTATATCATGTATTATATACTTTATCGTCTATCTTATACGTTATATTATGTTATATGTTATATAGTATTTAGTAGATACTATACATTATATAGTATATATTATATATTATATATTACATATTAAATATTACATATTATATATAATATACTTTATATTTTAGATTTTTATATTATATTATATATTTACATTATTATATATTTTATATGTCATATATTATGTATTATGTGTTTTATATTATATATTACATACTATTCTTATATATTTTATATTATGTATTATGGATTATGTATTATAGATTATGTATTATGGATTACATACTTTATATTTTATATTTTATATTTTATATTTTATATTTTATATAAAATGTTATATATTGTATTATATATTACATAGAATATAATGTACATTCTGTATTATATATTGCATATTATAGATGATATATTGCATATTATAGATTATAGATTTCATATATTATATTTTATATATTATATATAATACATTTTAATATTTTCTGTTTTGTATCTGAAAGGGAAACAATATTATATTACATGACTACATAATATATTATTATATTATTATCTATTCTATATTTCACATTATAACTCTTCATTCTCCTCTCCTTTCTCCCCAGGCTCTCCAGAGTAACCTCAAGTATTCCTTGCTGCCCAGAAGGCTGATCATCAGCAAAAGATTATCCCAGTGCTTGCACCCAGCCCTGCCCAGTGGGGTGCACTTAAAGGCTTTAGAAACCTATGAAATCATCTTCAAAATCATTGGCACAAAATGGCTCGCCAAGGATTTATTCTTGTACAGGTAATTTACTWATTTTTTTTCTAAGGCATAACCGTCTCAGTCAATTTGAGTGAACTAATTTTTTGGGGTTTTTTTGTCTTTCTTTTTGATTTAAAGCTCTGGTTTGTTCCCTCTGCTGGCAAATGCAGCAATGTCGGTGAGACCTGTTCTTCTTGGGTTGTACGAGAAATATTTTCTCCCTCTCCAAAAGTCCCTCCTGCCTGGTCTCCAGGCYTTTGTAATTGGGCTGCTGCCTGGCTTGGAAGAAGGATCAGAAATTTATGACAGGTAATATTAATTATTCCATATCAATTTTAAAGCAATAAAGAGTATTTTGATTTTTTAGGGAATTCTCAAGAAATTTCTGTCATATTTCTGTAGATAAAAGAGCTTCTAGAGGTGGAAGAATGGTGGGACCTGGGAAGATGAAGTAGAAAAACCCTTTCCCCTCTATTTTCATCACAGGAGGAGAAGAGAAAGGAGAGTTAAAAATAGATATGATAAGAGAAAGGAATAAAAACTATTTCTTAAAGCTTCTCTGAATAATTCACATGATGACCCAAACCACTGCTCTGGAGAGAATACCTCCACTGCTCTATTTGAATACTTCAATGTGAGASAGCAGCTGAATTCATTCCAGTATTTCTGTATAATCTGACTGAAGTATGGAGCAGGGAGTTAATGAGAACTGCAGATGAACTTCCAAGATGTCACCTCTGGTTTTATACCTTTTCCCCCCTATTTTTGATGGCATCATTTTCCTCTTTGCCTTGGACAAACTGGATCAGACAGGAGTATATGACCATATATTTCATAAACCTATTTATGTTAAAATTAATTTAATGGGAGTTTTTTGTGAAATACAAACTTACATGAGGAAGTTTTACTTTAGTTTACTCATTGCGATGGTGCAAGAATATCTTGTCAGAAGAAGTGTTAGGTTAATTTTCAATTCTTTTTTTCCTGAGAGGCTCTCCACTGAGTGTTTTCAGAACCTTCAATATTGAGGACTAAAATTAATAACTCTCCTGCTGTTCCTGAAAGTGGCCAAAGTGCTGAAGTTGTGCTTCAGCCTAGGCACTATTTTCTTCTCAAAATATATCTGAGTTTCTGCACTCACACAGAAAATGAAAAAGAAAACTGGTTCGAGGGATTTTTTTATAAGGAAATGGAAAAGAACATCATACTGCGAGGAGGTTTCCTCTTCTGAGCTGGGCTTCTTCCTCTTTTTTTAATTTTGCATTCGTCACGTGAGGTTTTGATTGTTCTTTTATGGTAAAACATCAAAGATGCTCTGTCCCAGAKCAGGGAATGTGCCTTCAGTCACAGGAGCTGCAGTGGGATGGCCTGGAATTCCTGTCAGGGTGTCCTGTGTGTGATGTGTTGTTTTCTCTGGGATGGAATCCCAGGATGGTTTGGGTTGGAAGAGACTTTAAAGCCCACCCAGTGCCACCGCTGCCATGGCAGGGACACCTCCCACTGTCCCAGGCTGCTCCCAGCCCCAATGTCCAGCCTGGCCTTGGGCACTGCCAGGGATGGGGACTTCCCATCTCTTGATTTTCTTCATCCAGTGTCTCAAAAATTAACCCTTTTCATATGAAAGTAGAATTTTTTAGGATAACTTCCAGCTCCCAGACTGATAAAATTGGCTTTCAAACTTCAGCATCTGCTTGAATTACTTCCAAAATAGCATTTCACAMCTCTGACCATAAATATTTTTCAGAGGTACTGCTGTTATCTGATCAGAGCTGAATATTTGTGGATATTTCCTGGAGAACTTTTTGATGGATGTTGAGAAACTTTGTTTTAATGACAAAGAATTGAGTGGCTCTGATTGTTTTTGTACAATGAGATTAATCCACCATCACCTGCTCTAGGGGAAGGTTCCTGGCCCATGGCAGGGGGTGGAATGAGGTGSWKKTTAAGGTCCCCTCCAACCCAAACCATCCTGGGATTCTGTGATCAGCACAAGAGAAGGGCAATTCTGATAACATAAAGATGAAAAACATTAAATAAATTATGTTAATAATATATAATATATAATTACCTTTATGTGACATCAAATTAACTAATAAAGGTATTTTTTCTCCTCCTTTGTCTGTCCTGTGTACAGAACAGATGCTCTGCTGGTGAAGCTGTCCCTGCTGATGGGCCAGGAGGTGTTTTATGGAGCTCTCTGGGGCAGTGTCCTGGGCAGCCCCTCCATYAGGCTCCCTGCTTCCCTCTTTGTTGTCAGCCACATCAACAGGGAACTCTCTGGCAAACAGCAGAAGTTCATGCTTGGCACYGATTACAAACTCACAGTAAGTTCATTTTACACTCCATAATCCCAGCACAYTGGGCTTTCTCTGGATTTAATTAGGATGCCATGCAATGAAAAATATTTTGGGGAGAGGGAAGAGAGGCTGAAAGGTCCATGCTCTGGAATTCCTTAATACATTTAATGTTGAAGAGCAGCTTTTCTGGTTATAGTRTTTAATGTGCAGTTCCCAAAGTGTTTGCAGTTCTGAAATTAATGGCTTTTTTATTTTTCCAGTAAAATGGAAATTTTTCTGTAGGGAGTAATTCATGTTGAGTGATGGAAYAAGTGTAAGACTAATTAGAGTACTTTAACATTTGCATTTTGTGAGGCTTTCTATCTTGTCTAGTGATGTGACTCTGGAACATTTTGCATGTTACAAAAGCAAAGAATTAACAATTCTTTTAATAATATCCACAAAAAGTTGTTTGAACTTACTTTGGAGTAGGAGTTAAAATGCTCAGTAATTTTCCTCTTATTTAAACAAAATACTGTTCACAGGTAGCCAGATCCTTTTCCTCTCCTTCCTCTGATTATTGTCATTTAAATATTGTGTTTTCCTTTCACAGATAAAGTCTTTGTGTGTGTCAGTACTGGATTCCAATGTCCTGGTGCAGAGGAACACTCTGGAAGCAATCCTCTTCTTTTTCCCATTTTATACAGCTTTGGTAAGAGGATTATTTTGGGATGTTCCCAAGGCAGGTGTGTTCTGTGCACCCAGCCTAGCTCCCACCTYTGTTATTGCCAAGTGGCTGCATTTTGTACCTTCCAAATCAAGGAGTTTTGTGGTTTCTTATGCAACAACAATTTTAGGAGTGGAAGAGACTCTGCTGCTTTCCAGAGTCTTTACAGCTTCAAAWTAAGACATGACTGAAGATTTCACAGAGGCTTTGGGGGATATTTRGGATGTGTTTGAAGTATCCAGGTCTGATAAATTAATACGGAAAAAAAAATTGAGTATTTTCAATTAGGATTTTAGAATTGTCCACACTAAGACCAGGGGAGAAAATACGACTTGGAACAAGAGTTGTTCCTGTTGCTTCCTCATTTCCCTGTAGGAAGTGTATTTTGAATGGAGTGAGGATTTTYAAGTTTTAAGCATTGGGGTGAGCTCAKTGTGGCCTTRCAGGGCCTGAAGGAGCCCACAGGARCCATGGAGAGAGACRATTTCCAAGGGCTGCAGGGACAGGAGCCAGGGAATGGCTTCAAACTAWAATATTGTAGGGTTAGCTGGGATATTGGGCAGGAATTGTTCCCTGTCATCATTGTGATTCCACGATCCCACTTGTGTCYGATTCCATGAGATTGTGTCATGTTTCTTGAGATTTTACTCTACAAAACATTTTTTGTTGATGGTTTGTTACTTTTTTTTCCCCAAACATTCATATTCCCAGTTAAAAACCCCAACCCATCACACATTTGACTTSTTTCAGTGCTCACAAAAAGCTGAAATATCTTTCATTTCCCCCATAGGACTGCAAGGAAAGTACCATCCTGCTCCGAAGGGCTGATTTGGTTTATATCCTGTCAGCAGCCACCCAGACACTGCTGAGGAGAGACATGTCCCTCAACAGGAGGCTGTATGCATGGCTGCTAGGTACTGCACAAAATCCAGGGAGGCTCAGTATTCTGGAGATTGAGAGCAAAAAAATCACTGCTTAAACTTGAAATACCGTTTTTCAACAGTTAATGAATGATGGTGAAGTAAAGTGGTGTTTATTTGCCATTTACTAAGTGCCTTAATACAATCAAACATTTGGCAAAAGGGCTTCTCTTCAGAGGGGAGTTTATTTCTGAATTCCAGTTTATTTCCCTCTGAATCCCAGTTTATTTCCCACTGAATCCCAGTTTATTTCCTTCTGAATCTGAGGAGTTCTGGTTCCTCCACTACTTGTTGTGAAGTGGTTCAGTGGATGAAAGGAGTGGGGCACTATTTTAACCTTATTTTTCTGGAAGAAATGGTAATTCCCACCTTGATCTGGCCTCGATTTTGATTTACATGCTCTGCTGAACATCTGGATGCCTCAAACTGGGAACTGGGGGCTGTTGAAATGACAAAGACTAAAAAATTAGTGGAATTTCAGTATAAACCCTCTGGTCAGTGCTCTGTGCTGCTCTCTGAGCTCCTCCTGCCTCTGTTTTCTTGCAGGTTCTGATATTAAAGGTGGCACTTTTGCTCCAGACTCCACCACTTCTGAAGACCACGCTGTTTATTTCTTTRGAAAATACTCCAAAGATCTTTTGGTTGAGGTTGGTGTTCGTTGTGTAGAGATATATTCCAGATAAAGTCATGATCCTTTGAATTTTATCACAAACTGTGTCTGGAATTATTCCCAGTTATTGCTTTGTCCTTCCCTCTCTGTCCCTGTGGTTGTATTTCCATTTGCCTCAAAGCCTTCGTGCTCTATTTATCCCAAAATTTGATTGCTTATAGAATCTAAGAAACCAAAGGGAAGCATCTTGGGTGAACCACCTGAATTATTTAGAAATGCTTCTCTGGAGATGATGAGAACGTGGCATTGATTTGGCTGCCTGAGATGGGTTCATTTGTAGCCAGGCCTAAACAAAAACAAATTTAGAAACACTTCAGCTCTTAATAAGATGACAATCTGTTTTTGATGCATAACACTGGGATGTTTTCCTTTTCCTAGAGTTTGATTGTGATTTTGCATCAGAAATTCCCAGAGTCTGACCCAGAGGAACAGCACCAGGCTTATCTGAAACCCTTCCGGATCCTCATCAGCCTCCTGGACAAACCTGAAATAGGTAAAGTGTTTGTCCCTGCTGTCCCCACTGCTGGGGGCTGTCCCAGTGCCAGGCAGGACTTAAAAAACCCTGCACAATCCTTCCCAATCCTGAGCCTCTTGGGTGGGACTGTGCAGGGGGCTGTTCCTGGCCTTGGCCCTGCTCTGGAACAAATTCCCTCTCCAGGTTACCTCTGACTCCTGCACAGAGCCCTGCAGATCAGGGATGGATCCCAGGGAGRAAAATGCATTTCTGTGCCCTCCTGTTGGGTCAGCACAACCCCAGGCTGGGAGCTGTGCCAACCCCAAGCCTGCAGGCTGGGACAGAGCGTCTTGAGAGCTGCTCAAGCAGGAAAGGGCCTGGGGGGCTGGGACAGGGGCTGGACATCAGCCCAGGAGTGCCCAGGGGGGCAAGAGGCCACCGGGCCCTGGGCTGGATCAGGAATTGTGTGTCCAGCAGGAGCAGGGCAGGGATTGTCCCTCTGGGCTGGGCAGCGAGAGGCCCCTCCAGGGCTGGCTCCAGTTGTGGGTCCTGCAGGAGAGCCCTGGAGGGGCTGGAGCATGTCCAGGGCAGGGAGCGGAGCTGGGAAGGGGCTGGAGCCCCAGGARCRGCTGAGGGAGCTGGGAAAGGGGCTGAGCCTGGAGCAAAGGAGGCTCCGGGGGGACCTTGTGGCTCTGCACAACTCCCTGACAGGAGGGGGCAGGGAAAGGAGGAGAGGAAATGGCCTSAAATTKYACCAGRGGAGSCTCAGGRTGGAGATTGGCAAAGAAAATTCCCTGTCAGAGTGGTCAGGCCTTGGAATGAGCTGCCCAGGGAGGGGGTGCAGTCCCTGTYTCTGGGAGTGCTCAGGAGGARTCTGGATGTGGCCCTTGGGGACAGGSTTTGGGGTGAYGCTGCTGGGGCTGGGGTGGCACTGAGTGATCCCAAAGGGCTCTTCCAGCCCTCATAATTCTGGAATTCTGTTCCCTGAACTCAGAAGGCACCAGAAAAGAAGTACTTCCACCCCAATCTCAATATTCTGATGTGCTTTTCCCTGTGCCAGGTCTGTCCTGCTGCAGCACCGGGRGATGAGCCTCTGCCCATCCTTAATTTCAAGGACAAATTCACCTTCCTGTACTAAGGAATTAAACCAAAATGACTTGACAATTTTTTTAGGATTTAAAAATATTCTGAGTGGGGAGTGATGGTGCCAAAGAGACCGAGGTTGTTTCCATTATAAATATATTGATTAATCTGGTTTAGGAAGTAAATGAGAGCCATTACCCCACTGGATGTGTTGCTTGGCTGCCTGACAATCAGCATTAATCTAAAGTACAAATAAAGGGATAATAAATCCCTTTTAAATYAGGGATATTTTGCTAAACTGCATTATCCAGTTTAATCTTTCTGTTCCAGTCAGCTCACAAAGTTTAACTCCTTGAGCCTTAAGCCATTAAGACTTTYACTCCCTTTGGAAATGGATTTAACAATTCAAATTTTATTTATAAAAATCAAACTCAGCCTAACAAGAATCTTTGATCTTTTGTGCTCTTCTTAATCACTTCAACTTTTTTTTTTCATTTTTAAAGGCACTCATTGCAATGCTTTATATGCTACTTGTTTAGTTATTATTATTGTGTAATAATTATTATTTTAATTATAATTAAAATAATGATTTTATTTAATTTTCTTTTTAATGTCTCCAAGTTTAAGGCATTGAAATTCTCATTTCTTCATCTCCTCTGTAGACAACTCCTGGATTCTTTTTCCCTTCCCTTGCAGGGCCTCAGGTTGTTGGGGATCTGTTCCTGGAAGTTCTCAGAGCATTTTATTCCTACTGCAAAGACACCCTGGGTTCTGACCTCAAACTCAGCTACAATCAAAGTGGCAACATGCTGGCAAGGTAGAGACAAGTTTCCAACTCTGAGCTCAAACTGGATCTTGTTTTAAACTAAATTGTTAAAATCAAGCAATTTAGGGAAGGTTTGTGATTTCCATCACCTGAAAGATGCTCCAACTCCAGCTTCTCCAGAATGATGTAGTCTTTGATTTAAAATAATTAATGTTTTTTAGCTTGTAAAGAAAGGGAAAAAAATACTTCAGAATGCAGCGGTTCATGTGATGTGAATCCTCACTGGTCTCTGTTTTTCTTTTCCTTTTCTTTCCCTTTCCAGTGCAATCAAAGAGAACAAAAACGCTTCAGAAATTGTCAAAACAGTGAATTTATTGATCACATCCTTAAGCACTGATTTCCTCTGGGATTATCTGACCAAATGCTTTGAAGATTGTTTCAGGTGTTTATGTTGTCCAATGTCCTCTCAAAATGCCACTTCAGAGCTGTCTGTTAAGGATAATAATATTTACTGAAGCTTTTAAGGGACGTCACACATGGTAGAACCAGCCACATCTGTAAGTTGTGYCCACAAATAATTCAGGAGTGCAACCAGGTAAACAATAAGATGGAAATTTCAACCTGGGAACAAAAGAAATTCCTTTCTTTTGGAGGAAAAGGAGGAAAAAGGGTTGGGAGGGGAGATGGAGACATCTTTAAAGAAGTAAAATAAAGATCCTAAACAGTCTTTAAGGTAATTTCCAACCCCTTGATTCTATATGATATCGCTCTTTTTATCCTTTTCTAACTCTTAAGAAGCAAGACTGTGCTTCAAGCAGTAAGATTCAGTCTGAAATCGGCAGCTCCTTAGCATCCCACATGTACTTGGGTTGTTTTGACAGAACATTTTCTCCTGCTGTGTTAGAAACCCTTTGCCTCAAAGCAGTTGTTCAGTGCTTTGTGCTGCTTCTAATGAAGCTTTTTGGTTGTAACCAGAATTTTGCCACCATAAAAGCTCACATAAGAACGTGTCTCTCGCTCCAGAAGCAAATCCACGGAGATGAGGTATCCTCTGGAGAGTGTCAGCCCTCCTCCTACCATTTCAGAGCTCTGCACGCTGCTGGTGTTCCTGCTGGATGTGATTCCTTTGGTGAGGCAGCCTGATTTATCAACCATGGAGCAGTGATGGATGGGATGTGAGAGCTCCTTTAACCATTCCTCATTTCTTGTAGGAGCTCTACTCCGAGGTGCAGACTCAGTACCTTCCCCAGATGCTCAGTTACATGGTGCAGTCTCTCCTGGAGAACATGGAAGTGTTGGGTTTGCCAGAACTCACTCATGCCTTAAAGACCTGTTTTAAGGTGCTCAGCAAGGTGCAAATGCCCCCTTCCTACCTGGACATCGAGACAGGCAGTGGCAATGGGGTAGGTGATAATTAACSCCTCAGAATGGCTAAATCTGTTTAAAATTCTTGGTGACATAACTGAATTTAAAATGCTAGTTTTGTACTTGAAGCTGTACATGAAGGGAGGCACAGGAAAGATGGAGAGAGACAATTTCCAAGGGATGTAGGGACAGGACACAGGGAATGGCTTCAAACTAAGAGATTGTAGGGTTAGGTGGGATACTGGGAAGGAATTGTTCCATGGGAGGGTGGGGAGGAGCTGGGATGGAATTCCCAGAGAAGCTGTGGCTGCCCCTGGATCCCTGGCAGTGCCCAAGGCCAGGCTGGACATCGGGACTAGGAGCAGCCTGGGACAGTGGGAGGTGTCCCTGCTCATGGCAGAGGTTGGAACTGGATCAAGATCCCTTTCAGTCCAAACCRTGATTCCACTAAAAATGTAACTGCAGCAAGAAAGATTTTTTTTAAACTCACCTTCTTTGGCTCCTTCCAGAGCACTCTGATGCCTTGTCACTCTTACTGGGTGTTCAGTTCTGGCTGGATTGAGTTATTTGTGCCACTGAAGGAGTTTGATCTGGTCTCCAACTGGGACTGTCATTCTGCCCCTTGAGAAGGACGGGATTGAAATGGTTTTGGAAACAGAACACAGTAGCTCCAAACTGGAGTTTGCCAAACGCAGCCCAGCTTCACAGCTGGTTAGGTCTGCAAGTCTTTCAATYAATATTTCAGGGTAGCATAATGGGGTATTGTTTGTGTGCAAAGGACCATGCTGAGGAACAAGGAATAARTGGGATTTATTCCATTATCCTACAAGCACAGCCTGCCCAAGTCYCCCAGCAGAACAAATACTGCACCTGAGCAGAAATAATCCAACAGATGTAACACTGCTCTGGGGTAAATTGATTTTAAGGAAACACATCCTTCTGCTAAGTTTTTCTGTTTGATGAGCTGATGTGTGAGGTTTGTGCAAACATTTGTTGGGTTTTAAAGGCAAATGAGTGAAACTGCTATAAACAACTGTGATGCTGTGATTTTTGTCAACATAATCCAGAAATCACCRACAGGAGCTTTTCCTTTTTCTGTCAYTGCTGTTGTCCAGTTTAAATTCCTGTTGGCAGTGCCACGTTAACCACCTCAACATTGCTGTTGCAGAGCCCAGTGCCAAAGGAAGATGKGGACATAACCATGGAGACCAAGTCTGTGCTGCAGGAGGAGGATGAGGCTCCCTTCCCTCCCCTCAGATCCGAGGACAGCGGCATCGGCCTGAGTGCCTCRTCCCCAGAGCTCTCCCAGCACCTCGGGGTGCCCACTGTGACCCTGGAGAGAGATGACATCTGGAAAAAAGGAGGCAGCATCCAAAAAACTCTGCATTGCATCCAGGAGCTGGTTGCCAAGTTCTCCAGCAAATACATTTTTGGGGTGCAGCTGCAAGAAATGAGCCATGAAGGGATTGCAGCGATAAACCCCAGCGGGAAGGAGAAAAAGGAGAATGGCTACCGGTTGGCTGAGAGTGGCAACAAGAAAAAGAGCCCCTGGGATGCCAAGCAAATCACTGTGCCTCAGGTCAAACAAATGCTCTCAGAGCTCTTCTCAGCCCGGGGCTCACCCTTCAGGAACAAGAATTCCAGTCCTCTCCTCTCTGAGCACAGCCCTGAGCACAAAAAGGAGAAGGAGGAGGAAGARTGGGACTTGGAGCTGGTGTTGGGACCCCTGAGAGGTGACTGCAARGAAGCTTTCTCTGCAGCCTGTCACCTGCTGCTGGATTGTACCACRTTCCCAGTTTACCTGTCTGAGGAGGAGATGGAGCAGTTGTATCTCTCTCTGTTCCAGGTGCCTGGTAAGAAAAGCTTCCTTTCCTGGGCAATTTGARATTTTTTGGGATGCAAACAGCACTGTGAGCTTGGCTCTTTGTAAGACCAGAGCCAGTTAAAAAACCCCTTTGACAGGGCTGAAGGCAAATTGTCTATGAATTAAAGACTTTCCCACCTCGGCATCTGTGGTGTGTCTGGCAGCTGAGTTTTGCAAAGCTTTTTAAACTCACAATTTTTTTTAAAACTTTCACAGAAAATTTGGAGTTGAAGGCCTGTACAACCTTGCTTGGTTCAGGATTTTCAGGAGATCCATCCCCTATTGCCCACGTGTTGTGTGTCCCTCACAAACAAAGAACGTTTTAGACAAGGATGGGTGTAGGTGAAAAACTGGAGCTCTAAACCATAAAAYAGGCAAAATAATTTTGCCTAAACCCTCAGAATTCAAAGGAGTCCAACGTAACAAACAAGGATAATTTTGTACAACTGGAGGRGCTGTTTGCCCTTGGAATTCCAGTTCATTCCTCAGCTTTAGCAGAAGATGTTACTGGCCTTAAAGGTAGCTGGAAAATAGGTTTTTAGGGAATGGAGAGGAATTTTTTAGGGAATCCAGAGGAAAACTGGAAAATTGGGTTCTCTTCCTCACCTCACTCCATATTTCTGCTGTCTGATGATATTCCCACCATCCCTATGGATGAGCTCTCTACATGGTGTGGACATGGAATAATTCCATTATTCCTTCAGGRGAAGCAAAGATGGCTTGGCATGATGCCAACCACTTCAGTTATAAATTTATAAATTCTGAAATGAGGGGCCTCAGTGCTACTGGAAGAGCACCCATGGATCAGGAGCCTCTG
>NW_026623539.1:505459-548757 GCF_030028575.1 Malurus melanocephalus
ATTCCTGAGATATTAATGATGCCAGCATGACAGTGGGATCTGGGCAGTCATTGTGCTCCTGTGACCTTGACTGAAGGATTTTTGGGAATATGGCCCCAACCTTGAGATTATTTCAAAYCCTTTGTGTCCCTTCCTTTCCAAGGAGGAGCTGATCCCTGCTTCCCTCTGTGGCTCAAGTCCCTGATGACAATCTGCTGCTGCGTCAATGACTGCTACGTCCAGAAYGTGTCCATCTTCACCCTCCTGGAGGTCATCAACCACTCCCAGTCCCTGGCCTTGGTGATTGAGGACAGGATGAAGAGGTACAAAGTGTCTGGCCACAACCCTTTCCTTGGGAAGCTGCAGATGGTCACCCTTCCTCCCATTGCTCCTGCAGTTCTGAAGATGATCTCAGAGAAAACAGATTTCTACCAGGTGTCCATTTTCTTTTCCTTTTTTTTTTTTTTACAGCCCAGCTACACTGACCCTCTAATTCACAGAATCCTAGGGTTCTGAGGCAATTTGGGAATGTTTTTTGGGAGCAGGAAGCCAGGAAAGAAATGGCTTTTTAAATTAATATAATGCTGAATATTATTATATTTATTTGCTTGTTCTTTTTCCCTAGAGAGTAGCCTGCGTGCTCTGGAATCAGCTGAACAAGGAGACTCGGGAGCACCACATTGCCTGTGTGGAATTGTTCTACAGGCTGCACTGCCTGGCTCCCTCAGCCAATATCTGTGAGGACATCATCTGCCAGGCCCTTCTGGATCGGGATAAAGTGAGTCCTGGGTGCACTGAAGCCCCTCCATCACTGTAGAATTATTCCAGGATTCCCAAATTTCTTCCTGTTCCCTTCCCCGTGTCTTCACTACCTCTGTCTGCCAAGAGTCTGACTGGCTCTGTCCATGCCTTTACAATTCCCTGGGATTTGTTCAGTGCTGAATTAAATCCCTGCATACAAGATCTATCAGTCAGCGCTGAAATTTTTTTAGTTCCAGCCCAAATCCTGGTTTTGGGGTGCAAACAGCACTGTGAGCTTGGCTCTTTGTAAGACCAGAGCCAGGAAAAAAACCCCTTTGACAGGGCTGAATGTAAATTGTCTGTGAATTAAAGACTTCCCTTCCTCAGCATCTGTGGTGTGTCTGGCAGCTGAGTTTTGCAAAGCTTTTTAAACTCACATTTTTTTAAAAACTTTCATAGACAATCCAGAGCTGAAGGGATCAAAAGGCCTCTTGGCCTGTACAGCCTTGCAAACTGCCTCAGCTCCACCAGTGTCTCTAAAATCATTCAATTTTAGCTTGATTTTACAGTAGTTGATCATAATAAGCTCATTTTCAGTGAGCCAGTTAGGAATTCTTTTCCATCCCTAATTTAATGWCAGAACAGTTCTTCAACAACTGACAGTGCATTTTGCACAATAAAACTTCAACCAGCTACTTCCAATCTTTGCTACTGTTTCCCTATCCCTSAATTTTGAAAAATTAAAGTTTGGAAACCTTCTAAAAGCTTTCCACCAATATTCACTGCCTRATACACCAATGTGTTCTCATTTCCATCCAACTTGGAAACTTCCYTAAAGCTGTCTCTTGTTTCCTTGCCAAGGGGACAAGGCTGGAAGCTCTGTTCAGATTCTCTGTCATGTGGCACCTGACCAGAGAGATCCAGGGCAGCAGAGTGACTTCCCACAATCGCTCCTTTGATAGGTATTTCCACTTCCATTTGCATTTTTATATTTCATTATATCGTGCTTGGCTCTCTTTGCTGAGGAGTTCTTTGTAAGGAGAGAATAAATGAGCAAAAGGAAGATCTTGCACTTCCTTGGAGTTTATCTTTGCAGGGTGCTCTCTGTGCATGCTGTGTTTTTTTGGATGAAGGAATTTGCTGTAAAAATAGAAAGAATTCATAAATGAGGAGTAGCTTTTCTGAAGAGCAGATATTTTTTATCTTGGAGTGAATTAATTTTGCCTTCCAAAGAGCGCTTCCACCAGCTACTTGTGAAAATAAAAATCTTAGTTTAGTTTTACTCCCTATGGGATAAAACAAGATAAAAGCAAATAAATATGGGAAAGAATTTGAAATCTGCTGCTCTTGCACAGTGGGAGGATTTGTGTGGCCTTGCTTGTACAAATTCCTGACTTCAGCCCAGGAAAAAGTGTTTTGCCAAAGCTGTTGGTGTTGCCTAAGAAACAGAGGCCAGACAAACTTACGRGAATGAGAATAGACAACTTTAATCCAGGTCTACCGATACATTAGGGCAGACAAAGCCTCCTCCTGAGGCTACACTCAAAATGSACCCCAAGTCACAAGATTTTCCCCTTTTATAAGTTCTGYCTCATGAACATATTGGGCCTCAATTCCCCAATGATATTTTCWGCTGATGATGTCACCCACCCCAAACTTGCTSCCCCCAATTCTCTGTTGTTCCCATATTTTGGGGCTCTGAGGCAGYGAGGTGTCCTTRGATTCAGGCTCAGAGAGGGATTGTTTTGTCTAARGATGGGAGAACAGGAGCTTTAGTGCTATAATAGAGAAGTATAAGAATACAGATACATGRAAATACAGAAACTAAAAATCCTGAAGAATCATTGGGAGCAGAGCTGAGCTGATGCTTCCTCTGACACGCTCTGGGCGCATTCCTGCCAGGATTTTTTGGCTGGATGTCACTTTTCCCAGGATTTCAGCTGTCCCTGGCTGTGCTTTCCCSCTCAGGTCCCTGTTCGTGGTGCTGGACAGCCTGAACTGCTCGGAYGGAGCCATCGGGGCGGCGGCGCAGGGCTGGCTGATCCGCGCGCTGTCCCTCAACGACGTGGCGCGCATCCTGGAGCCCGTGCTGCTGCTGCTGCTGCACCCGCGCACCCAGCGCACCTCCATCTGCTACATCAAGCGCAGGAACTGCCCAGGTACAGCTGGGACCTCGCTGGGAGGGCTCCCAGAGCGCTCAGCTCCTGCTCAAAGGRGCAGTTGTGACCCTGAGTTGTGTTGCAGCACATCCTAAGGCAGAGTTCAGGATGAAATCATTCTCATGGGAGGATCATTTCTATTCTCCCTGTTGGTTTGGATTGYTCCCTGCTTGGCTCTGGGATCTCATCCCACACTTCTCATTTCATTCTCAGATTATCCACGCTGTTCACTGTTTTCAGGATCCCTTTTTGAGCAAAACTAGATCTACAACAAAAAGGAATCCAGGAGCAGTTACTGTGGGACAAATATCSTGCTATTCTAGGCACATGACCCCCTCCTCATTCTGCTGATTTCAGAAAATTAAAATATCTGTGTCCAAAAATCTGTCTTGATTCAAGATACTGTGGTATCCCAGAACGAAGATGAGGAAGCAAAGAGAGATATTTGGAACTGAAGATGAGCTCCAGCCACTCAAATTTRAGATCTGGATTGAGGCCGAGTGGGTGAGGTTCAACCAGGCCGAGGGCCAGGTCCTGCCTTGGGGTCACACYRACCCCATGGAGCTCCAGGCTGGGCAGAGGGGCTGGAAAGCTGGGAAAGGGCCTGGGGGGCTGGGACAGGGGCTGGACACGAGYCCAGGGGTGCCCAGGGGGGCAAGAGGCCACCRGGGCCTGGGCTGGATCAGGAATTGTGTGTCCAGCAGGAGCAGGGCAGGGATTGTCCCTCTGGGCTGGGCAGCGAGAGGCCCCTCCAGGGCTGGGTCCAATTGTGGGTCCTGCAGGAGAGCCCTGGAGGGGCTGGAGCGTGTCCAGGGCAGGGAGCGGAGCTGGGAAGGGGCTGGAGCCCCAGGAGCGGCTGAGGGAGCTGGGAAAGGGGCTGAGCCTGGAGCAAAGGAGGCTCCGGGGGGACCTTGTGGCTCTGCACAACTCCCTGACAGGAGGGGGCAGCCGGGGGGGTCGGGCTCTGCTCCAGGGAACAGGGACAGGAGGAGAGGGAATGGCCTCAGGCTGGGCCAGGGRAGGTTTAGAGTGAAAATTAAGAAAAATTTCTTCATGGAAGGAATTGTAAAACATTGGAACAGAATTCCCAGGGCAGTGGTTGGGTCACCTTCCCTGAAATGTTGAAAGCCGTGGGGATGTGGCACTTGGGGTCGTGGTTCACTCGTGAACATGGGGGTGATGGTTGGACTGAATGAGCTTGGAGGTCTCCAACCTTAATAATTCAGTGATTTGGGCCAAGAATCCAAGGGCTTTTCCTGGAGCAGAAAAAAAGTGGAGAATTTCTGGGAGTTTATTTATATAAAGGAAGTTCCTGTCGCCTGTCCCATGCCTGTCCCAGGCTGTGCTTTCAGCATCGTTTTTGGTGTCAAYTGGCAAATAAATTTCACACAATTACAGCATCCACAGGGATGTAGAAACACAGAGCTAATCTATCTCTTCCTTGTTCCCCAGCATTTCATCAAGGAAAACATTACCTCGTTAATTAATTAATTAATTAATCCCTCTGTTGCCATCCTTCTYCAATCCCTCCTGACCTCCACAAACATTTAATTCAGGAAACATAAAAAAGGCAGTGGCCACACCTAGGCTGTCTCAGCCTTAAATTGGTACGTTTTGATCCTGCTCTCTTTGCAGTGGCTTAGAGCTGCTCTTTAACCATTTCAAAGAGAAATAATTTTTGCCTGAACTCATTTTTTAGCCCCACTCATTACCATTGATACCGGACTAGAGCAGAGTAGATTTATAAGCTTTTTTTCCTCAATGATTTATTGAATATAAAGCATGTTGTGTTGAYTAAATGACCCTTAAAGGTTCCTTCCAACCCAAATTWTGATTGGATTTTATGWGTGAAATAGACAGATAAGTGACAATAATCTTTTTTCAGACTACGTTCGTGACTGGCTTTGCAAGAAAAAGGCCCCTTTGAAAGAGTCCGGCATCTCTGAGAGCAATTCCGAGGAAAACCTTCCCTTGAGCCAGTTCACTACTGTGGACAGAGAAGCAATTTGGGCAGAAGTAGAAAACGACCCAGAGAAAGCAGAGCTGAAACAGGAGCAGCCTGAAAATGATGGATCTTCCCAGGAAGCAGACGGGGACCAGGACAACAGCGAGCACACGGAATCTGCSGACACCAGCACAGGCCACGACAGTGACAACACCTCGTCCTTGTCCCCGTCCCTGGAGCTGCAGGAGGTGAGCAATGAGGACAGCGAGGCTGCAGCYGATGGCAGAGATGGATTCCCGAGCCATGGCAATTCCCTCCACGCCTCCCTGTCCGAGAACTCCAGATCCAGCGCGGGGCCCAACCTGGTGAGGGCCGACTCGGAGAGGACTCAGGCCTCAGAGTCGCTGTCCAGCGATGAGGAGGTGGAGCTGGAGCTGCAGGAGATCAGCCACTCGAGGCTGCTGAAGCAGCAGAAGGAGAGGCAGGAGCTGGCGGAGGCGCTGTTCAAGCACATGCTGCTCTACCTGCAGCCCTACGACTCGCGGCGCGTGCTCTACGCCTTCTCCGTGCTGGAGGCCGTGCTCAAAACCAACCCCAGGGAATTCATCGAGGCCGTGGCYACCACCAGCATGGACACCAGCTCCACGGCACACCTGAACCTCATCTACAACCTCCTGGCCCGCCACCAGGAAGCCCTGGTGGGGCAGAGCTTTTACGGGAAGCTGCAGCCCCAGTCGCCCACCATGTGTCCCCACTCGCTGYTGATCGAGCTGCTCACCTACCTGTGCCTGAGCTTCCTGCGCTCCTACTACCCCTGCTGCCTCAAGGTCACCCACARGGACGTCCTCGGCAACAGGGACGTGCAGGTGAAGAGCGTGGAGGTGCTGATCAGGATGATGGCCCAGCTSGCCACCACGGCCAAGGCGGCCGAGCCCAGGAGCGTGGAGTTGATCCGTGGCTTGCTGGGCAGGTGCAAGCTGCAGGAGTTTGTCCTGCTCTCRCTCTCGGCCTCCATGTACGTCAGCCACAAGCGTTACCGGCTGCTCGTGGCCGACGGCGCCGACCGCGGCGCGCAGGAGGAGCTGCTGGAGGAGAGCCTGATCAACTTCGGCCAYGATCAGATCTGGAGCGAGCACCCGCTGCAGATTGAGCTGCTCAAGCTGCTGCAGGTGCTGATTGTCTTGGAGCACCACCTCGGRCAGAGCCCTGAGGAGCAGGAGAATCAGGCAGACCTGTCCAAGGARTGGCAGCAGGCTCTGAATTTCCAGCAGGCTATCGGGGCCATGCAGTAYGTGTACCCACATCCCATCACCTCCCAGGGGCTCTTTGTCTCTGCCGTGGTCAGGGGTCTGCAGCCGGAGTACGGCCAYGGCATGCACCCCACTTGGGTGGGCTTGGTCACCAGCTCCCTGCCCTATTTTGGCAAGTCCTTGGGCTGGACCGTGGCCCCATTTGTGGTGCAGATCTGTAAAAACCTGGATGAACTGGTCAAGCAGTACGAAAATGAAGCTGTGAGAGCGTCTGCCAAAACATCTGCCAGGTAGGAGCCACCAGGGAGGCATTTGTTATCCTGAAAATTCCCTTCTCCATGGAGGGTGTGGGAACTCCCCGGGTCAGCACCCAGAGTTTGATCCTCAATTCCTGCTGCACCTGTCCCTGGAGTGAGGTGGAGATGGGATTTTTGGAGGAAGACAGAGGAGCAGCAGCTCTGATATTTCTGTCCCCTCTGCCTTTCATCCAAGTGAAAAAGTTCCCACTTTTATGGATCCTTTTGTTTTGATTTTCCTGACCTGACATTCCTGATATTCATTCAAATTTTAGCTATGGAATAGAAACAGGAATGGAATTTTTAATCAAGGAAATACCCCTTGACTTGTTAATCTGTTCGTTTATTTTTTTTCCCTTCCCAAGCTTCACTTCTAAAAGAGAAAATGTGACCCCTGATTACCCCCTCACCCTGCTGGAAGGGCTGACAACCATCGGGCACTTCTGCCTTCTGGATCATCCCAATCCAACAAAAAAGGTACGTGGAATCCCCTGGTAACAGAGTCACAACCCTTTCCTTCAAGGTGAATATGAGCAGTAAATTGTACAAGAAAATGACCTTGGAGGGGCCTYACAGCACACCCAAAGAACTGAACCAAGTCCAGGTGGAAGGACTGAGCTTCATTTTTTGTGTTTGAAGCCTGGAAAGTGAATTTTAAGTAGAGTTCATGAAGATCCCGGTGTTGCAAATATCAGTCCTCTGTCATTTACAAACYCTTTTATTTTCTTTTGAGTTGATGCCTTGATGTGTCCTGTACAATTTTTTGGCTCTGTGGTGCACAATGAAGGTATTTTAACTTTGATATTTTGGGKTTTTTTTCCCAGTCATCCTGTTTAGCTGAACCTGCCAACCTGAGGAATGCCAGGAATGCCATCCTGGAAGAGCTGCCTCGAATCGTTAACACCATGGCCCTCCTCTGGAGTGTSATAAAGAGGGAAGACTCCCAAAAAAGACCAACTGACTTCTTTGGGACAACCAAAGGCTCTTCTTCAGTCTACTTTAAAGCAACTAAAGTAGGAGTTCTTTCAAAATGTTGATTTTTTCAATCTCCTCATCTTCCCCAGTGCRTTTTACACCTTTATTGTGTATTTTCTGAGCATCTTGGGAAAAGAAATAAAATAGGAGATAGTCTTTGCCTTACAAAAAATAGCATAGATAGTGATTTTTCTCTCCTCTACAGACATTAAGGACAAAAATATTGGACTTCCTGAATCCCTTGACAGCACAGCTTGGAATCCAGCTGATGGCAGCAATTGCAGCAGTGTGGAACAGCAAGAAACCTCACAGGAGTCAAAGTAAAACCAAGGTGAAACGAAAGAAAGACACCTTTGTATTTAGGGAAATGTTATATTTATATGATCAGTTCTCAACTCTGTAGAGTCTTTGGAGTTTTTTATATGGGACCAAAAAAACCTGAAATGCTCTTGCTTAGGAAAAGCATCAGGACTACAATAAAACCTCAATAAATAATAAAATAAAACTAAATAATTAAATAAAACTAAATAATCAAATAAAACCCATTTCAGRGCAGTTTAAATCTGAGAGTAAGGGCCATTTTTTTCTTCAATGGCGGGTTGCAATAGGACAATTATATTTTAAAGACCATGAATCAGCTCAATTTCTACAGAAAGTGGGAGCTGTGAGTTCTCTGGAACTCATTTTTTATTCCGGGCAGAACCTTTTTCTTTTCTGCTTTTATTGGAGCAGAATCCAGTTATTTTCATTAGGTGTTAGGAGAAGATCTGTGTRTGTTTGATTGAACCTSTATAATTCACAYTTAATTTGAGGGGTGTGTCTYTTGTTTTGTTYTCTTTTCTTTTGTCAGATTCTCCCAGTGGCCAGCTCATCTCAGCTGATTCTTGTGGACTTAATTTGTGCCCTAAATACATTGAAAATTGACACCATATTATATCTGGTCAAAGAGGTGGTCAAGAAACCAGTACAAATCAAGGGGGAAGAGGTAACCAGGAAAATAATTCAATTTTCATAATGTATTCCAGCCTGGATCTGTTCCAATATGTCTTTGGAGCATTGTTAGAAGGGTTTTCTTTGGAATGTGGGAYTCTCCTTTGCTCCTGAAGAAGTTTTTTTGTCCAAGTTCTTTAGAGTATATCAGGCAGATGGTGATGGGACAGGGGGGATGGTTTTAAACAATCAGAGAGCAGGGTTAGATGGGATATTGGGAATAAATCCTTCCCTGGGWGGGTGAGGAGGTGCTGGGATGGAATTCCCAGAAAAGCTGTGGCTGCTCCT
The DNA here is from genome assembly GCF_030028575.1 of Malurus melanocephalus. Classification (NCBI taxonomy): domain Eukaryota; kingdom Metazoa; phylum Chordata; class Aves; order Passeriformes; family Maluridae; genus Malurus; species Malurus melanocephalus. The sequence goes on from NW_026623539.1 coordinate 514,083, forward strand.
GGATCCCTGAAGCATCCAAGGCCAGGCTGGATCTTCTTTTTCCTTCTGATGGCAAATAACTGTGAGTTTGCTTTTCTTTTCCAGAAATGCTGTCTGGTGGATATCCCAGCACTGCAGTTCAGTTACGCCTTCATTCAGAGGTAATTGAGTCCTTCCGAAAGAGAATTTTCTGTTGGGCTCCAGGGAGGGAACAGCCACTAACTGCCACTTCTGCTTTCCTTTGATCTCTGTGCCCCAGTGGCACGGGACAGTTCCCTGCAGGAAATGTGTTGTCACTGGTTKGTGACACACAGCCACGAGTGCCAGAGCTGTGCCACTGCAAGGGGAAGTGGCACTGACAGTCAGGAAGGGGCAGGAGCCAAATGACTGTTCCTGGAGCTTTGAGGCCACCCTGTTCCTCCTGTGTGTTGTTTGTTGTTCCTTCCTTAACTCTGCCTTTACTCAGGTGTGCTTTGGTTTTATTTTTTTTGGCAGACTCCCTGTCCCAGCCCTGCAGGAGAATTTCCAGCCCTTGTTAGGGCTCCTCAGAGAGTCTGTGCAGTTGAACCTGGCTCCTCCTGGCCACTTCCTCCTCCTCAGGTACTGCATGAGAGAGGAGAAGTTTCACAGAGCTTTCACACTGTACAATTCCTAACTCAGGATGCTCTGATCTCCCCTCAGCACCCTGAATGACTTTGTGACAAGGACACCCACCCTGGAAAACAAAAAGGACCAGAAAGATTTGCAGGTACAGTGGGTTCAGATTTACCTTTTAGGTCCTAAAGCTGGCACTGTAAGGAAATGTGAAAATTACCTGATTTCTGTCCTTTGTATCTGAATTCCGTGCTTTTGGGAATGCCTGAATGTGCATCCACACATTTTCACTGAGGCCTGGTGAAGTGGGGAGACTGAAACATGAGGGACAAACAAAATTTTGCCCCAARTGCTTGAAATCTTTTCTCTGTGCAATATTCCCAGAACTGAGCTCATAACATGAGTGTGGTGTCATGAGTCCATGTGCTGCTGCGAGTACTGAAATCTCCAAGCTGTCTAAGAAAATGAGTGTCCAGATTAACCCTGGAGATCCCAAGCTGGGTTTGGCAATGGGAATGCCAGAGAGCTCAGCTTTTGTGTAAAGAAAGGGTGGAGCAGAGCAGGACTCTCCTCCTGTACTCACTGGTTTCACCAGGACAGTTTGAACACTGCTTACATGGTGCASTTTTGTCTCTGAGGAGCTGTTGTGGTCACAGGACTTTCGCGTGCCAACAGAGAAATTCCATCTCCCTTTTCTGCCTCAGGGTCTTGCCAACAAAATGGCCACGGTGACAAAAAGCGTTATCATTTCCCAGCTTTTGCTTTGCTTTGGCTGGATGGGGTTTGGTTTCATTGCACTTCTCATTTTCCTGGGAATGCAATATTCCAAGTGTTCCTCTGATGCTGCTTTGGTTGTGTTCCAGGAGGTGACCCAGAAGATCCTGGAGGCTGTRGGGACCGTTGCTGGCTCGTCCCTGGAACAGACCAGTTGGCTGAGCAGGAACTTGGAAGTGAAAGCTCAGCCTCAGATTTTACCAGAAGAATTCAACATCGAGGATGTGAATGGTAACGTGGCCTTCCCTGACTCCTGCTGCCCCCCTGCTCTGCTGAAGGCAGTGAGGAGCATGAAGGGTTTGATGATGTGGGGTTTGCATCAGTTCACATTTCAATGTAACACCAATGTGCAAATAAAYGTTCCATTTGCGCAGCAGATTAGGAAACAGCTGCTGTTTGAAAAAATTCGAGCTGTCTGAGAAAATTCTCCTATTTTGCCTCTTTTAGATACATCAGTGGCACCATCCTCAATGGTTTCTGCCTCTGCTCCTTCCATCTACAGTGTCCAAGCCCTTTCTCTCCTTGCAGAGGTGAGTGGGACCCTCCATCTGTGGGGTTATTGGGGTTATTTAGCTGAGGAAGATTTTCCTGGTGGATAAATCAGGAATGTAAATCTTTCTTGAGGCATCCCAAATGCACGTGGCACACTTTTCTGTTTTGCCAGAAGCACCAACTCTGTTTTTTACAGAGTCTTCCTCTCCCATTTGCAGGTTCTGGCCTCTCTGTTGGACATGGTTTACCGCAGTGATGAGAAGGAGAAGGCTGTGCCCCTGATCTCCCGTTTGCTCTATTACGTGTTCCCATATCTGCGGAACCACAGGCAAGGCTCTCTCTGCTCCTGGGATTTTCCTTGCCTAATCTTTTGGATTTTTGTTTTCCCTTTTTTTGTCCACTCCTTTTTCCCATTCTAATAAGGTTTGAGCTGTGTTTGAGCTGTGTTTCCCCAGGAGCTGAACCTGTTGTTGTCGGAGCTCCGTGACAGCAGTTTCTGTTCAGCTCTGGGGGTTCCYTCACATGGGATTTTGGCCTCTATCCAAAGCTCCCCTTTCTATGCCTGCCAGGGAATGGGGATGGGGCACAGAGCATGGGCAGATCCCAGAACCCACCAGGAAGAAGGAAGAGCATCATCTCTCCCTGTCCTGTTCCTGGATTTTCACCAACAGCATGGATGTGGGAGAGGGGGATGACATCAATGGAGACACCGGGCAGGGAGTCCCAGACTGGTTTGTGTTGGAAGGGACATTAAAGCYCATCCAGTGCCACCCCTGCCATGACAGGGACACCTCCCACTGTCCCAGGCTGCTCCCAGCCCCAATGTCCAGCCTGGCCTTGGGCACTCAAAGGGATCCAGGRGCAGCCACAGCYTCTCTGGARTTTCCATCCCAGCCCCTCCCCACCCTCACAGYCAGGAATTCCTTCCTTAAAATCTCATTCAAACCGACTCTTTCATCAGCTGGAATTTATCCTTGAACTTTCAAAAAGCCCATATTTATCATTTCTGTTCTCTTCCCCAGTGCCTACAACATTCCCAGTTTCCGTGCTGGTGCTCAGTTGCTCAGCTCCCTGAGTGGATACGCTTACACCAAGAGAGCCTGGAAAAAAGAAGTGCTGGAATTGTACATGGATCCATCTTTTTTCCAGATGGACACTTCATGCACTCAGTAAGACGTGGGGTTGTACCATTCCAAGCTTGTATTCTGAATCTGCAAGGAAAGGCTTTCAAGGGGGAGACTAAAACTGCAAAGAAAATTCCATTTAGTGCTTTCTTCTGGAATGGGATGATGTTAAAGATTAATCTCACCATGAATTCTGCTCCAGAGAAGAGTCTGCCCACAAATCTTGCTTGGAAATGGTTTCCTYGTATGAAAAGTTTGACCCARATAATTTCTGAGGTGAATCCACACYACAGCTTTCCCAGGTTATCTAATTCCTTCTTTCTCTCCCACAGTTGGAGATCCATCATTGATCACCTCCTCACACATGAGAAAACCATGTTTAAGGATTTGATGAGTAAGTATCAGCTRCTAATTTATTTCTACCTCAGTTTGGAGTCTCTTTGCATTTGAGCCATTTGGGTGCATTTTTATTCCAGTGGTGTGTCCATAAAGTGCTGCCAGTGCTGATTGTGCATAATTGACAATATTTTTAACTTTATTCYCAGCTAAAGCTGCATTAAATCTGTGTTTTGGTCATGTCTAAAACATRCCAGAAGAGGTTTTGCTGTAGAAGTGCTTCTGTTGGGCACCCACATTCACATTCTGCCCTAATWTTGAGATGCCCAAGTGTGGCCTTTYCCRGGAGGAGATTTGGCAAACTCTGCCAGTGTGTACCATGAGCTGCAGGAAGCAAATCCTGGATTAATGTGCTTTGACCTCTAATCCAGGCTTGGGAAGAGTATGGAAAGATAAATCCTGGGGGAGAGGGTGGAATAGAACCCCTTCAGTTGTTCTCCAGCAGCTTTAGTCTCTTTTTCAGCCTTTCTAAAAGAATAATTGAAGATTTCCAATATGAGATTCATTCCCGCTCAGGGACCCCAAGAAAGTTTTTCTTTTTTGGAAGACTTCAGGACACAGGGATTCCTTTCAGCCCCAAATCCAAGCAGTTTTTCTGTGGCAGATAATCCTTCTGTGTGTTGCAGACATGCAGAGCAGTGCCCTGAAGCTGTACCCCAGCTTTGAGCAGAAGGCAATGCTGCTGAAGCGACAGGCCTTCGCTGTGTTCAGCGGGGAGATTGACCAGTACCACCTGTACCTGCCTTTAATCCAAGGTGAGGCTTCATTCCAACCTTTCCCTTCCAAAGGAACACAAATCCCTGTGCTCAGACAASGTGTGCCTGCCCCTGSATCCCTGGAAGTGTCCAAAGGCAGCTTGGACAGGGCTTGGAGCARCYCCCGGYAGGGGGTGAACCCAGAAGATCTTTAAGGTCCCTCCCAAGCCAAATCATCCATTATATAAACTCTGTAARAAAGGAAAGTCAGGTCTTTCCCAATAAATGCTTCCATTTTTTTAAAACTTTGAACAAAATTAATGAATCTGTCAATTCTAACTGATAAATGATGTCATTAAGGAGAGACAAGAATCTTGGTTTCAAGGCCTTTGGTCTGGAAATGTGAYTATTTCATGGCAATCTTCCAGCCATTCTTGATGTGTTGTTATTCTCCTTAARTGCCAGTTTTGGTCAAGTTTTGTGCACTTTAAACCCACCCAGCTTTCAGGCTTAGTCTGAATTACATTTTGTTATTAAAGTGCAAGGGACTCAGCGCAAAATTGATAATAAAGTAAAAATTTGTTTTGCCACCTTCTACAAGGCGGAGAGGGAGCTTTCCCAAGGGCCTGGAGTGATGGRACACAGGGAAWGGCCTCATGGTGACAGAAATAGGGCCAGATGGGATATTGGGCAGGAATTGTTCCCTGGGAGGGTGGGCAGGCCCTGGCACAGGGTGCCCAGAGAAGCTGTGGCTGCCCCTGGATCCCTTTGAGTGCCCAAGGCCAGGCTGGACAYTGGGGCTGGGAGCAGCCTGGGACAGTGGGAGGTGTCCCTGCCATGGCAGGGGTGGMRYTGGRKGRKCTTTAATGCCYCTCCCAACCCAAACCATGCTGAATTCTACACTTCAATTCCCAAAACMACACAAGTTCTGGAAAATGTTACATTTCTTTTKKTTTTTTTCCCCTTTTTTTATGCTTCCTCCAGAACGCYTGACTGAAAATCTCCGTGTGGGACAAACTTCTCTGGTGGCTGCCCAGATGTTTCTCTTCTTCAGAGTTCTTTTGTTGAGGATTTCCCCTCAGCATTTAACCTCGTTGTGGCCAATCATGGTAACTGAACTGGTAAGAAAGAAATTTTGAACTTTTATTTGAAAAAAATCAGCCTATGGTTTTTTCCCAGTTCACCTTTTTTCCCTTCCCTGTTTGGAAATGTTTCCACAGTTTTAGATTAGTCTGATAATTAGGAGAAAAAAAGTAAAATCGACATTAGAAAATTATTTTTGGATCTATTTTATTGTTGTTAATCTAATCCCTTGCCTGATTTAGTAATTATAAAAGTCAGCTCAGAGTCTGTGGTTCCTTTTCTATGTGGAACCACTTTKAGTTGGGACTGAGTTGTCTGAACATTTCAGCATCTCCATAATTATTTCTTTAAAGATCCAGACATTTCTCCAGCTGGAAGAAGATTTAACTGAGGAAGAGGAACCATCAAAGTAAGAGCTGCCATTTTAGCTGACATTAATTAATTTAATTAATCCTTTGGGACAGGGAGGAGCCAATGGGATATTTTGRTATCGCATTTTTATTTTTCTGTTACTGGTAAATTATAGTTTAGGAACTTTTTAGCAGTTTAAATAGCGATGAGCTTAAAAATAGAGGTACTGATTATTAGTTGTGTGCCAAAATAAGGTTAATGAGAAACTTTGAGTGGATTTGTGTTTTAATGATGTATTTTTTTAATTTGAACCCAGGAGCAACAGCAAAATGAGCAAAGCCAAAGCCTCAGGGGAGGGCAGTGGGGCTGAGATCCAGCACAACGAGCTCTGCCTGTACCTGTCAGCCTGCAAATTCCTGGACACAGCACTTTCCTTCCCCCCTGACAGGATGCAGCTCTTCCAAATGTGAGTCCCTGATCCCATCCTTATCCTTCAAAGGAATTCTGTTTTCCTGTTTCTGAYTTCCAAAGATCTCATTTTGCCATCAGTTCTGGTGATATTCAGACAAATGCAATTGGGGGATTTGGGAGAACAATTTGATCTTGTCGGTCCTGGAGGATTTCACCATCATCATCAGGGCATTCTTTAGCATGGGAAATTGGAGGAAGAGAAAGGTGGAGACTGTTTGGCATCTGCTCACACTTGGGAATGTTTTGGAGTTAGTTGTATTTAAATATTGACAAATTAGATACGTAATAGTTCATTAAGAGCAAAAGAAAACAGTTCTGACAGATGTTTCCAGAAACAGCCAGTGCCACACTAAACCAGGCATGATCCAAATATRGATTTTCATCTTCTTAAGAATCAATCCATTTGTTCCAGGTACAAATGGGCCTTTGTGCCAGAGGTGGACACAGAATCATCTCCTGTGACCTCTCAGCTGATGGAAAGCCACCAGGAATGCCGACCACAYATTGTGAGGATCATGGATCTGCTCAAGGTGAAATATGGGGTAAAGAAACTTTTTTCTTTCTAATTCATTAATTTACTTCTCCAAACACAAGATTTAAAATTATTCAAGGCGGGGGTTAGATATTTCTTCCCTGTGAGGAAGGGGAAAAGGTTGCTCAGAGAAGCTGTGGCTGCCCCTGGATCCCTGGAAGTGTCCARGGCCAGGCTGGACATTSRGGCTGGGAGCAATCTGGGATGGTGGAAGAGCTCATGAATGGGCTGGATGATCTTTAGGGTCCTTTCCAACCCAAATCATTCTTTTTCATTTCCTTTTAGTAAAATCTCTGGGTTTTTGTTTTTTTTTCTTGCAGGACTCAATCAACCCTAAAGAAATACCCAGGAATCCCATATTCCCCCTGCTGACCCTGCGCTCCATATCCAGCATCACCCAGCTGATGCCTTTCTTCCAGAGTCTGTGCTGGGCATTCACAGCACATGGCAGTGACTCCCAAAAGTCCCACCCCTCTGCAGCAGTCCCCATGGATTATGTTGGCAGCAATGGACTCAGGATCCTGCAGCAGCTGGAAGACAGTGTGGAATGTGACTTCCTGGAAAACATGGAAAGCTGAGCCTCACGTTGGACACTCATGGTGCAAACACAGGGAAAGCTTGGCTGAAATTGCTTTTTTCCCCAGATTTCCAGCTACATTTTGAGTTTTCTCCCAGCTGTTGTGGAGTGCTCTTCAATTACCCAGGAGCTGGTGGCAAAAAGCAGGAATCTCCAGTGGGGAATTTCCTGCAGTGGGGAAAAAAGGGCAGTTTGGTGGGAATTTCTCAGAGTTACTGTATTTTCCTTGTTTTCCATGGGAAGGGTTAAAGACATTTTGTAAATAAGGGAAGAACTTTTTTGACTTGGTRGAAGTATCAGCTGCCCTGTGACTTCTCCAGTACTTTAAAGTGCTTTTGCAACTGTGTTCTGCAGGTAAATGGAAGGAAAATACAATATTGCATGTCAGTGTACAGTTTGCAGGTGAGTCATTTCCTGAGGTGAAAGCCCCTTATTTAGCCTAAATTCATTGAATTCTAAACAAATCCCCCAAAGTCCACACAGATGGATTTTCAAAGTCTCAGCATTGTGCACAGAACTGCGGCTTTGCCATGTCTGTGATTCAGCTCTGTGCTAGAACAGCATCTTCAAGTTAAATAATAAAACACAAACTTAGGCAGGAACACTTTGTAATCAGCATTACTTGAGGGGGGTTTAATTTTTATTAATTGATTAAAARATTATAATTCTTTTTTTTAATTTAAAACTTCCTTCAGTGACTCAGGTCGCTGCAGTTTCTGAAATGCAACTAAATGAAGATAATGCAGTAAAAAAAGAAATTGCTGTTTTCCAGCTTAACTAAAATGATTTTTTTTTTTGTTGTTTTTGTAAAAACACTTTTTGTGCAAAAGAATGTACTTGGCTGTTCCTGGATGGTAAGAGAGGTAGAGGGATCATCCCAGTGCTTTTGCTAAATTAAAAAGGCCATGGGGAATRTGCTTGTGAGTCAGGGATTTATTTTTCCTAAACTCCCATAACAAACATGGGAGGCTTCTCTGCCATGGGTTTTAGGTACAGATGGATGAACTTTTCACCTTGGGTTTATAAACTAAATAATGAAACATCCTTTACTCTCATACTGGAACTCTGTACAAAAATACCACAATAGGCTTGTGCTACACTTATTTGAATTGTTTGCATTTTTATAGTGAAGGAAAGTGGTGGACTGAGAAGTGGTGATGAAGAATGTCAATGATTTCTATTAATATAATTTATTACTGGTCTCTAATGTTGTGGGAATGAGCACAAGTGGAAAGTTAGTCTTTGACAGCATTACTTGAATATTGGAGCAGGCCACTTTTAAAAATGTTGGTGTTCATTTCCTACCTATCTCCAKTAATTTTAGAGATATTCTAAATACTCAGGAGGATTTGGTAGTTTTACTTTCAGTTTCCTGCTGGTTGCATTCCGTACTTGGATATTTCCCTTAAAATGCTGATAAAGGAGAGTAGGGTTAGATGGGATATTGGGAAGGAATTATTCTCTGTGAGGATAGGGAGGGGCTGGGATGGAATTCCCAGAGCAGCTGTGGCTGCCCCATCCCTGGAAGTGTCCAAGGCCAGGTTGGAGCAGTCTGGGCTCATGGGAGGTGTCCGTGCCCATGGCAGGGGGTAAAGCTGAATGRGCTTTAAAGTCTCTTTTCAACCCAAATCATTCCAGGATTCCATGATTCTGTTATTCCATGATTCTATCAAATGGCTATTAAAATTGAAGACAACTTTTTGTCATTRAAAGTTCTTTAAAATTTAATTTCCAAGCAGGTCTTGTGTAATTATAAATGGCCTGTGATTAAGGAGGAGAGGGCTCAACTAAAAAATGTCTTGCTTGAGTGCTGCAGGGGCACAGTTCCACAGGCCCAGGGGGAATATTTTATTCCTTTATTCCATAATTTATTATTTTTCCAAATGGGACTAATTGTAGTTGTGTTACTCATTATAATCCTACTGATAAATCCACCAAGGAAGGTCCGTTGTAACCTGGTCCTACCAAAGCAGAACAATTTCACTGTCCATGAATCCAGAAAAGGTTCCGCCTGAGAGTCCAGACATTCTCTCCTTTTCCAGGAGGGGAAATGCTTTTGCTTTGCTGTGTTTTTGCTTTTCAGTCTAACCAAGCTCAGCTTTATCTTTCAGACACTTGAGCAGAGCCACAGTGCACAGAGGGAGACTTAGAAATATTCCAAAGGATTTCATTTTCCTGAAAGAAAAAAAAAAAAAAAAAAAAAAGAGGTGCAACCAAGAAAAACTGCTAAAGAGCAGCAGGACTTGAAGTGTAGAGCATTAAGTGATGGTTACGTATCCCATACCATATATGAATGTAATTCTTCTAATAATATTAAATGTTATTTTGCAATACCTTTTCAAATGCAGTTCTTATTTTTCAACCTGCCTTCCCTGCTCACTCASCAACTTTTAGTTTTTATCGGACTTTGGAAAAGCTCCCAAAAGATTCAGTCCTAGAATTATTAAGAAAATATCTCAAAGATCATCCAGTCCCAGCTGTGCCCACCTTGTCCCCAGCCCAGAGCACTCAGTGCCACCTCCAGCCCTTCCTGGGACAGCTCCAGGGATGGGGACTCCAAAGCTCCCTGGGCAGCCCCTGCCAAGGCCTGAGCACCCTTTCCATGGGCAAATTCCCATTTTTTTTGCCCATTTCCATGGGCAAATTCCTCCAGAAATTCCCACTTCAGGGGATGAGGGCTCTGGATCACAGCTGGGCTCACTGCAGGCCCTGCCTTGGGAGAGGCTGTGCTGCTGACTCCCTTCCCTTCCCTTCCCATCACAAGGCCCCGCTGCTCCACCTCCCGTATCCCTGTCTTTTACATCCCAGAATTTCCCACACTGAGCCCCTGTCCCTTTGTGGARGTGTGTCTGGAACATGGAGCATGTGGAGGCAGCTGCTGCTGCAGCACCAAGGATTCAGGAATTCACCCTATGTGGAGGGAAAGCCTCTGTCGTGGGTTGAAATTCTTCTCCTTTTGTTCCTTCTCTTTTGGAATTTTTTCATCCCATTTGTTGCTGGGATACCTTGATGGCCGAGCTGTTTTGTTAATGGCCGGGTGATTGAAGGGACAATGACACCTATTGGGCACACCCTAAATGGGGAGACAGGTTTTGTGTGGTGGGGATTGGGGAGTGGGGTTTTTTTCTCGCGGTTTGGGAGAGAGGAGGGGTTTTGACTCTGTTGTTGGCGGGCCGGAGGAATTCCAGCTTCAGGGGGGTGAACTCTGCTCCATTCCCATCTCGCGGCCGGGGGATTCCTGCTCGTCTCTTTTTTGGAGGTCCTGGATTTCTTCCTGTTCAGAAGAGCACTGGCATTTTCCGCTGTGAGCTTTGCAGAGAAACTTTTCTCCATCCACCTCTGCCATCTTGTATCGATCATCCCAGCCGCGGGAGATCTTGGCTAGCCGGGACCCGCACCACCACGTTCCCTGCAATCTCCAAGGAGTCCTCACGCCCTCCCTGCTCAGCCGGGGGCCAGCGGCGCCGCTGCCAACTAAACTGTAACCTCGACAAGAGGGAGACTGTTTCCATAAGGCTGTCACTAGGTTTGGACTGCGCTATTGTTGCATTGTTATTGCTACTTGTTTCACCTTGTTTTATATATATACATTAGTAAAAACTGTTATTCCTTTTTACCCATATTCCTGCCTGAAAGCCCGTGGTTTTTTTTTCAAAGCTATAATAATTCGGAGGGAAAGGGGGTCATAGCCACCACTCCAAGGGGGGTCCCTGCCTTCATTAGCAAATACCTGTCTTTCAAACGGGGACAGCCTCTTACCAGGAAAGGGAAGAAATTGTGCTGCCGCACAATTCCAGCCCGAGTATTTTCCCATGTCCAAGGAAAATGCCCTGGAAGTGCTGCCTTTTCATCCAGGGGGAAGAAAAGTCTTTTATACCATGAGATTTAACACCCCAGAGGAGTGTGGTTTAAATGACTCTGAGAAAGCTGCTTTTCAGATTTCACCCTGTCCCTGCATCCAGGGCCTCCYCTGGAACACTGTGTGAGGCACTGCAGAGCCGAGGGGATGAGGGATTGATGTGGATGTGCCAAACACTGATAGCTCTGGAGCCATCCAATGATTGTTGGAAGGACACACTGAGGAAGAACAGGATGTGGCTGGGAAAGGAGAAACAGGGAGGTGGAGCAGCAATTCCTGGGACAAACGTCGTTGTTCCGCCTCCTGGAGATCAGCACAGGGGTGAGGTCAGGGAGCGGGTGTGGGCGGCCAGACAGAATTGCCAGATGCTCCTCCAGGGTCAYTTGCTCTGCTCCAGGAGACAACCTTGGCTGTTTGGGTCAAATAAGGGAATCACAGAATCCTTAAGGCTGGAAAAGACCTTTAACTCATCAAGTCCAACCATTCCCCCCAGCACCACCACGTTCACTATTAAACCACATCCTCAAGTGCCACACCCACACATTTTCTGAACACTTCCAGGGATGATGACTCCACCAACTGCCCTGAGCATCCAATGCTTTACCACCCTTCCTAGAAAGAAACATTTTCAAATATTCAATCTAAACCTCCCCTGGCCCAGCCTGAGGCYGTTCCCTCTCCTCCTGTCCCTGTTCCCTGGAGCAGAGCCCGAYCCCCCCGGCTGCCCCCTCCTGTCAGGGAGTTGTGCAGAGCCACAAGGTCCCCCCGGAGCCTCCTTTGCTCCAGGCTCAGCCCCTTTCCCAGCTCCCTCAGCYGCTCCTGGGGCTCCAGCCCCTTCCCAGCTCCGCTCCCTGCCCTGGACAGCCGAAGGTAGCAGAAATGCAGCGGCAGAAAGTGCCCCGGGGAGCCACACAGGAACACATCGAGTGTCTGCCTGGAGAGAAGCAGCACTGTAACAAAGTGTTCCAGGGAGAAAGGGCATGGGGGGCTGGGACAGGGGCTGGACACGAGCCCAGGGGTGCCCAGGGGGGCAAGAGGCCACCGGGGCCTGGGCTGGATCAGGAATTGTGTGTCCAGCAGGAGCAGGGCAGGGATTGTCTCTCTGGGCTGGGCACCGAGAGGTCCCTCCAGGGCTGGATCCAGTTGTGGGTCCTGCAGGAGAGCCCTGGAGGGGCTGGAGCGTGTCCAGGGCAGGGAGCGGAGCTGGGAAGGGGCTGGAGCCCCAGGAGCGGCTGAGGGAGCTGGGAAAGGGGCTCAGCCTGGAGCAAAGGAGGCTCCGGGGGGACCYTGTGGCTCTGCACAACTCCCTGACAGGAGGGGGCAGCCGGGGGGGGCTCGGGCTCTGCTCCCAGGGAACAGGGACAGGAGGAGAGGGAACGGCCTCAGGCTGGGCCAGGGGAGGCTCAGGGTGGACACCAGGAGGAATTTGCCCATGGAAAGGGTGCTCAGGCCTTGGCAGGGGCTGCCCAGGGAGCTTTGGAGTCCCCATCCCTGGAGGTGTCCCAGGAAGGGCTGGAGGTGGCACTGAGTGCTCTGGGCTGGGGACAAAGTGGGCACTGGGCCCAGCTGGGACTGAATGAATTTGAAGCCCGTTCGCACCCTACCCACCCCAGTCACTCCGCTCCGCCGCCATCTCCTCACGCCGCCCTCACACCGGCTCCGCCTACCGGGATGGGCGTGGCCTCCCCAAGCCCCGCCCCGTGTGCGCGCGCCCGGCGCCGGAAGCGCGAAWCGGCCCCGGGGAGGCGGAAGCGCGCGCGGGGCCGCGGCCGAAAGATGGCGGCGAAAACACAGGGCGGGATCCGCCTGAGCGCGGTGAGTGTGAGGGGGCGGCGGGACCGCGGCCGGCGCGGGGGAAAGGGCCCTAAAAACCGTCTCGTTCCAASCCGCTGCCGTGGGCAGGGACCCCTTCCACTGTCCCCGGCTGCTCAGAGCCCCGTCCAGCCTGGCCTTGGACACTTCCAGGGTCACTCCCTCAGCGAGGGCGGGGAGCGCAGTGTCGTCTCTCCGTGGTGACGTGGGGCCGGGGGCTTTCCCTCCCTTATCCCCGCTCAAATCCTGGAAAATTGACTTATATCCGTCAGGCCGGGCTGTGCCGAGGGGAAGGTGAGAGCTGGGGATGGGCTGGGTGTTGGGGGCGGGATTTCCCAGCCTCTGGTGAGCGCCGTGACCTCTAATTGCCAACTTGGAACTTCAGATCTTAACTACTTTATTGCAGGTGGCCTAATTACATTTTAACCCTAATTATATCGAAGGGGAATGAGTCTTCACGCGGTTAAGTGTTGCGGTGTTGTGATTTTCAGTCGCCGTATTGTTGACGAGCTCTTGTGGCAATTGATAGTTTCTTTATTTGCACTGATATAAATGAAGTTAAAGCTGCTTTTTCAGATGAAACAGGAGCATTTTTTCAAGTCAGTGCCTCCAAATCTCACCTGTAGCTACACCTGACTCATCACCTTGCTTGTAGAATAGTGGAAAGAAACAGAAGTACTACGATGAGTAACTTATCAAATATTTGAGGGATAAGGTGTGTTAGAATGTGTTCAGCACTGCTGGAGTTACAGATTCATTTAGCACGGAAAAGACCTCCAAGAATCCGACCTTTGGCTGAAATGGTATTACCTAATAAGAGTTTCTGTTACCTCARTATCAATTTTTGTTACCCTAATAAAACTCGTGATGATTCTAGAGAGGGSCTATAAACACTGTCTACTGGAAGTTAAAAAATTGCATTTTGATTTTGATTTCAGGTCTTTGATTCTTGCTAGTGTTTGAAATCCACAGTCTCTGATATTTAATTGCAGCAGGGTTGTCCTACTTCTTTAAATAAAGATTTGGATTTGTTATTAGTTTTTGACATATTATTGGTCTTCTTGAGGGGAAAAAGTGTCAATAATCAGCCTTTGCATCTGGCAGTTCAGAGTTGAAAATCATTCTCAGCTTGAAGCCACTTTGCCAAACTGAATTCTCAGAGGTACAAATGAAACAAGATGCACTTGGTAACTTTCTGATTTATTTTTAGGCTGCTCTCTGGTTTTGTCTCTCCCAGGCACATCTGAGATTTTGCATTCTGTGGCTTTCCAGTGAAAGCTGTGGGTTTTGTAGGATTTTTCTTTTGCTCAGGTGAAGCAGCTGATGCAGTTTTGACCAGGCTTATAAAAGGCTTTGTAATCCAGAGAAYGGCGCGGAGAGCTGGTGGCCACAGTTTTTTGGGAATATAAAGTATTTCCCATGGTTTCAGAGGCACTGGGAGGGCCTGGTAACTCATTCCTACACTGGAATTTATCTCCTGCTGTTGCTCTGACAATATTTTGTCTAGCTGAACAATGAAGCAGCTCAAGGAAATGATCCAGGTTAATATTTTAAAAATGGTTTATAATTTGGATCGGTCCCTTGATGTGGTTCATTGCACAGTCATGGAACTGGGATTGTGTAGCTGGGAGGGAGAGGAGGAAAAGTTTCAGGTGCAGTTTCTTCTTGGAAAGGGTGCTCAGGCCTTGGCAGGRGCTGCYCAGGGAGCTTTGGAGTCCCCATCCCTGGAGGTGTCCCAGGAAGGGCTGGAGGTGGCACTGAGTGCTCTGGGCTGGGGACAAGGTGGGCATCGGACACAGCTGGGACTTAATGGGCTAGGGGGGCTTTTTCTAATCTAAACAAGTCCATGAAAAAAGCAGGGGTTTTTTTTCCAAGAAGTTGTTAAATAAGTGGAGCATAAATCAGCATGCATTTTTCACTCAAATGCATGAATTATTGTGGTGATTCCAGGTAATTCAACAAAAATTTATCATGTAAAAGCAGTAAGTTGGTAAAATGTGGCAAATTCCGCAGTGCTTTTGGATTTGTGCACGCCTTAAGATCTGCAAGGATAAGACCATTCAGGTTTCTTGGAAAACTAAAATTTCCAAAGCTGTCCATCATTATTAAGAGATAAGCTGCTTTATTCTTCAATATTTACTGGTTATAACTGTAGGACATGCTCTTCTCTGGATATTTTGTTTCAAATAAGCCTGGTTGGAAGAAGGGAGGGTTTGAGTTGTATCTCCAAGAGGAATTTATCTGCACTTGGTCTCAGGAGAAAACCTAAAATTACTAAACAAAATACATTTGGCTGAGTAAGCAAAACATCTGGATTGGCAAAGGGAGTGTCCACCAGGAAACCAGCTCTTACTGAACCTCAATTAATTATGAACTAATTAAAGTGGTGCATTGATGAATGAAGTGTAAGGAAACAAATGGACTTGAATATTTCCTGATGAGTTCATCAGAAGTTAGGGAGTGGTTGCTGACAGCTGGATTGCTCTGAAGGAAACTACAAAACTGATGGCCTTAAACCAGTATTCTGTTCGTTAATCTGGTTTTGTGCCCTTGTTTCAATGCCTGACATGATGAAAGCTGGGCTGGATGGGACTTGGAGCAGCCTGGGCTCATGGAAAGWGTCCCTGCCTGTGGCAGGGCATGGAACAAGATGAGATTTAAGGTCCCTTCCAACCGAAACCATTCCGGAATTCTGTGTTCAGGTGGTGCTGTCTACTCTATGACAACTTTCCTATGAATTTCCTGAGGGATATCTCCTCACCTTTGGTGACGGATGGGAGATGTTAGAGCCAAGACCCCATTTGAAAACTCCCAGTGGTTTCTAGCAGTGAAATGAGGGGGTGGAGGTGTTGTGTTACACAGGCAATGTTTTATTTCTGTGTTCATAGAACTATTTGGTTTGCATGAAAAAAGGACATTTGCTGGTGATGGTGGCATTGTGGGTGACACTGAGGTTCTTTCTATCCTTCCCTGGCATTGTCTGATGGTCAGGGGAGGTGCTTCTTCCTTTTCAGAATGAATTTCTGTATGGAGAAGGTTGTTAAACATTGGCAGGGGCTGCCCAGGGAGCTTTGGAGTCCCCATCCCTGGAGGTGTCCCAGGAAGGGCTGGAGGCGGCACTGAGTGCTCTGGGCTGGGGACAAGGTGGGCATCGGGCACGGCTGGGACTGCATGGGCTGGGGGGGCTTTTCCAGCTTCAGGGATTCTCTGAGAGTCCCAAGTGTGGGTTGATGGCTCTGTCAAAACCACAGTCAGGATTTCTTGCCAAGTCTGTGTTGCTGAGATTGCAGTGCCAGGAGTGAATCCAGCAGGGAATCCAGCACTCCCAYTGTGCCTTGTGTATGGCTGGAGTTGTTCAGTGTTTCAGCAGGGAGCTGAGCAGATGCCAAATCCCTGGATGAGTGTCCATGGGGTGGGTTGGGTTTCTTAAATGTGGATTTGTTTTGTTAAGGAGGGATTTCAGATGGGAAAAACCCCACCAGTTGTTTCTGGTGGATTTTGATTGGGAATCTTAGAAGACAAAGGAGCAGATGCTGCCAGCTCTGTGGAAGTGAAGAGAATCACTGAGTTCTTGTGAGGCAGAGGAAGAAATCCAAAGATCCTTTTGGTCACATGCCATGGAACACGTGAGGTTTCCATTCATAGCCCGGAGGAATTTTCCTTTGGATTCAAAATTATTTGGAAGTATCTGTTGGAGGCACAGTGGCTTAGCCTGACTCAGTATACCAGATTTTATAAACCTGGAGCTCTGAAGCACAGATGGCAGTGAGGAACGTGGTGTCTGTTCCCACTTGTGCTCCATGGGGAAGAAATGCAGGGATTAAGTTGCAGTTGGAAGTGTGTCATGTGATGCTGTGACCTGAGAATTGAGGTGACRTTTCTTGGCACTTTCTGTTGCTCTGAACCATGGTTGCTGCTGCTGCCTCTGCCTTCCTCCTGCTCTGGCACCTGGTTTGTGCCTCTAGGATTTGCTTTTAGCATGATTCCTTTTCAGCTTGGAGCCTTGAAGTGGTTGCTTGCTTTTATTTACACTTTATTACATTTATAAAAGTGCTGTAAACATTATTCAGTATGGATATGTACACAGTATTTTAAAACATCTTTCTGATTTTATATGTATAATAATGTGAATTGTATTGTGGT
The DNA here is from genome assembly GCF_030028575.1 of Malurus melanocephalus. NCBI lineage: Eukaryota > Metazoa > Chordata > Aves > Passeriformes > Maluridae > Malurus > Malurus melanocephalus. Next base: position 530,965 of record NW_026623539.1, read on the forward strand.
TTTTGTGTAACTCAGTGGTACAAGGACTGTTTTCAGTGTGATGTGTTCAGAGGTGTTGCTCTTTCTGCCGTGGCAACTCTGGGAGTGGGGCTTGAGCAAATTCCGTGCAGGGAGTTTGTGTTAAAGGCCTTGTAAAAGTGTAACCACAGATTTCCTCGGGGATGATACAAACACAGCCATCAGTTGTAGCAGTTAAAGTTTCTCCAAATGTTGCATGGACAGGTCTTTAACTTATATGGATACTATATGGATACTGTTGTGGTTTTTGTAGTCTTTAGGTGAATATATGGGCCAGGAATGCTTGGCAGTGCCTTTGTCACTGATATCTCTGTTACATCCCATAAACAAGTGCTTTTCTTCTGTAGTCTCACCTTATGCTGGCAGTGGCTGTGCCTTTGGTTACGTAAAATGTGTGAGATCCAACTGCCAAAAGCACAAAGCACCACTTGAGAGGGTCTGAGAGGTGATCRTGGTCCCTATGGCCAAAAGGAGCCATGACAGGGACAGTGACCCACGGAAGGTATTGGGTGCTGCTTACTCCTCACATTAAGTTCTAATCCTCCTGGTTTAAGATGTGAGTTTTTAACATCTGAGAGCTTCTGTTGCTGTGTTTGGACCAAGGACTTGATGTTTTCTGWAACCTCTGGCATCATTTTATAGCAATAGTTCCTTATATTTTTACAAAGATAAAAAGACTGCTAAGCTGACAATAAWATCAATTTTCAGAATATGCTGAGACTGTGATGATTTTCCAGTTCAAGGGCTGTATTAATGTTCTCTCCCAACACCCAGAAATAAATYAAATTACAGCCTTTTGATCGTGTTCAAAACAGTTTCATGTAATGTTCCTTTATTTAACAGACAGTTTTCTGGGTTGAGAAGCAYGAACTAATGTCTTTGTTTGTGGTTTATTCCAGCTGTGCCCAAAGTTCCTGCACACCAACTCTACCAGTCACACCTGGCCCTTCAGTGCAATTGCTGAACTCATAGGTAGGTGATCAATAGCTTGGAGTAATTMTTTTTTTCTTGTTACAAACCCTTTTTCCATTGGGTAGGGGAGCACTTAGCTGAGCATCCTCAGTGTTTTGCTCTTTGTTCTGGTCCCTGACACTTGCTGTCAGCTGGGGCTTGTGCATCTGTTTATGAACTCCTGGGATYCATCTTGCCTTTGATTTGGAGTAGCAGCTCACTGGGTATATCCATTGTCTCTCTTTCCCACAGTCAGGGAATGATGAGCAGGCTCCTTGAACTCCTCAAAATAAAGGTGTGGCTTGGGATACCAGCCAAGCTGATTAAGCACTTCGTTGCTGCCAAAGGGAGCAGCTCCTCTGGTCACATATTCTTTCCCTTCCTTTTCCTGCACAAGTTTTGCTGCTGCTAATCCAGAAAATTAATCTAACAAAAGAAAACAGGAATTTTTCAGCAGATAAGGCCAAAGCAGTCACAAAGAGGATATCAGAGATGTGGCTGTGGACTGGCTGTTTTGGGAGTAAAATTTGTTAAATAATTTCAGCTGGTTTTAACACTCCAAATACCTCCAAGCTATCAGTTGTACCTATATGTCCTCTTTTGTGATGCTGAAATCCCTTTTATGAAATATTTAACCGTGATGCAATTTGGTCTGAAGTTTATAGGAAGGAACCTACCAGGCTGTGATTACTTTCATTGGCTTGAGCTGTTTATCGATGTAACCTGCAGAACAGGCAGAGGCGCCATCACATCCCACCCTTCCTTCCCCCTCAAAARTCCCAGGAGTGCTGGGGATGAGGGGAAGAGATGGAAGAAAGTTGGAACAGCTGAGATTAGACCTGTCTTTGTTGCCAGGAGGGGTTTGTGGAGCCCTGCTTTCTGTTTCACTGGTGTTTGATGCTTTCACATCCTGTAAACAGAAAGCTGAGTCCAAAGCRTTTTGCAGTTTCCCTCTCTAGGAGCTGGGAGAAAGTAAACATTGCACCAGCTGCTCTGCAGGCAGGAAATGAAACTGGAACCTTGTCTTGGTTTCATTTTCTGTTCTCATGTGAGCTGCTCATCTCCCCAGCTACATTTTTTGCCTCTGTGTTGCTGTCACCAATAATTTTGGGAATTTTGTGTTGGTTTGGATGAGGTTCTTCTGGGTTGGATGCAGCTGTTCCATCCTAACAATTTGATTTACTTTAAAATATATTTGCACTTAAACAGTTGAATTTTTGCTGTTCAGTCTCCCACCCTGTTTGCTYTCCTTGCCCTCAGATAATGCCTATGATCCAGATGTGAGTGCCAAACAGATCTGGATCGACAAAACCGTCATCAATGACAACATTTGCCTGACATTCACAGATAATGGGAATGGGATGAACTCGGAGAAGCTGCACAAAATGCTCAGGTGGGCAACCTCTTTRCAAGCTCTTTGCCTTGTACAACTTCCAGCTCTGGTTCTGTTATTTCTGTCTCTCATACGTAATTCACTAATTTTGTTCATAAACTCAGCATTTCTGAAGGTAAGTGAATGTCCAAGTGAGACAAGAACAGAGAGGTGCTACTAAAACTTCCTGTGACTTTGTCAGGAAACTTTTATCTCATCATTTCCTTTTATCCTTTCTCTYAGCCTTCCCTTTATGCTGTGAAAACTCTGTAGTGCCTGTTAGTGRAGAAAAAGAGAATGCAAATGATTTTATTATTACTATTATCATAATCATTATCTGTATTATTATGATGAATTGCTTTAATTTAGTGAACAGGAAAAAAAGGGAGATTCAGTCCTAACCCCTCGGAGTATTAATAATAGAAGGCATTGTAGAAAATTTAATGAATGATAATGTGACTTATTTGTATATCTTGAAATACTCTGTAGGGTTGGAACTGTTTTTTCTCTTATTTCTACAATTATCAAAGAGCTTTCTGTCCAATTTCTCCTTTCACATAAAAATGGCTCTGCCTGCAGACTTAAATTTGAGCAAGATTGGGTTCAAAGTGTTATTTTTCTGTCAGATACTATAATTAATAGCTTCCTAAATTCCATGTGCAGTTCCCTGTTTTACTTTAAGTGTAATGTGGAAATGGAAAACACATAGATCAAATATTTTTTAGGAAGTGGAGAGGGGAAAATCCAGGATTAGGGGCTTTTTTAGTGTTGTGTAACTACAGGATAACTATTAGAATCCCATAAGAATGGTTTTATRCCTAATTCCAGACATGGTATTTCTATTCTATACTTAAAAGCTGGAAATAGATTTTCCTGAGGTTTTGCTGTGTGGTTTCAGCAGCACTGTCCAGGTGACTTTTAGGATTTAATTGGGCARGAGTCCTGACCTCATTGGTTAATTTGGCAAGCCCTGCACATGCATCTCTTGAATTCTCAAGTTTTCCAGGCATTTTTCCCCCTTCCTGTGTTTTCCTGTATTTCAGCTTTGGCTTCAGCGAGAAGTCGGTGATGAAYGGCCGCGTTCCTGTGGGATTGTACGGAAATGGCTTCAAATCGGGATCCATGCGCCTGGGAAGGGATGCCATTGTCTTCACCAAGAATGGAGAGACCATGAGCGTGGGGCTCTTATCCCAGACTTATCTGGAAGTCACAAAAGCAGAGCATGTCATGGTTCCTATCGTGACATTCACCAACCAACATATCCTTGYGGCGTTCCCAGTGAAGGGTTGTGGGCACATCCCAAATTTGGGGGGTGGCATCATTAAAGGAAATCCTTGTCTGCCTTTATGGAATGTGAGAAGCTGTCATGTGTTTAAGTCTGTAGGAACTCTGAGATGTGGAATGAGAAGCTGGGAAGTGAATCCAGAAATTTCCTCATTTTCCAAAATTTTCATTCCAAGCCCTTCTCCTTAACACAATGCCCACGACAGATCAGTGATCCAGCAGAATCCAAGAACAGCCTGAAGGCCATCCTGACCCATTCCTTGTTCTCCACTGAGGAGAAATTACTGGCGGAGCTAGATGCCATCATAGGGAAAAAAGGCACCAGGATTATCATTTGGAATCTTAGAAAGTAAGATAAATCCAGTCTTTTAGCATTAATTTTACATTTTCTTTCAGTGTGTGCAAGCAGGTTTGGGGTTTTTTTGTGTGTGGAATAACTGGAAAAGGCTGTGCACAGTAAAATAATTGGGAAGCTGGACTCAAATGTGAATTATAGCAAATCTCTGAGGAATTCCCCTTTTTTTCCTTCTTTGTGACACTCTTGCTCCACCACAATACCTTCCCTTGTATTTGCTTTCCCCCCTATAATTAATACATTTTTTCATYCTTATTCTTAGAGATAAAAACAACAAACCAGAATTTGACTTTGACAAGGATAAATATGACATCAGAATTCCAGAAGACTTGGATGAAACAGGCAAAAGAGGCTACAAGAARCAGGAGAGACTGGACCAGATTGTCCCAGAAAGTGATTACTCATTACGAGTATGTATTGGGTTTTTAAAATTGGGTTTATTTTTGGAAGCTGGAGGGCTTATATGTTTTAATTTTAATATAATGTCTGTTTTATAGGCTTACTGCAGTATTTTGTACCTGAAGCCAACCATGCAGATCATCCTGAGAGGGCAGAAAGTGAAAACACAGCTGGTTTCCAAAAGTTTGGCCTTCATTGAGCGGGATATTTACAGACCCAAATTTCTCAATGTATCCTTTATTATTTCCATTGCTGATCTGAATTCTGGCACATTTTATGGCTGGATTCTGCTGGCTGTGTTGCAGTTACATTGATGAATTTTGGGTGTTTGGGGGTTTTTTTAAGACATATTGAAGGAATTTTCTCAGTATAAGAAAAGAAGGTTCTAAGACCCACTCAGAGTAACTCAATTTTTTGTGTTCCATGAGATGAACCCTGTTTTTCCTTAATATCTGCTAAAAGGCCAAAACAGTCAGAATYACTTTTGGATTTAACTGCAGAAACAAAGATCATTATGGAATAATGATGTACCACAAAAACAGACTCATCAAAGCTTATGAGAGAGTTGGCTGTCAGTTAAAGGTAAGAAATTGAGGCTTAAAAATATTTTAACATCATGACAAATTTCATTCAAAGACTGATTTTAAAAAAGAATATGGATGGAAAATAAGATACTGATGTATACTTTTTGTAAAATCACCTTTTTTTGCTGTGTGCATTAGTTAAAAATTGTATTGAATTGTTTGGTTTTGCAAATGTTTGATACAAAAAATGAATCTGAGCATATCTTTCAGGGCTAAAAGAGGGGTAGAAAAAAGAATTTCATATTTAGGKAATTTATATCAAGATTCTGTCCTTGGAAAGGAGTCATAAGTCAGAAAATCCTTTTCACCCAGGATAGATATAGTTAATGATTACCTCCAGCAAACTCTTGCAATATTGACATGGAATATTCGCTGGTTTTCCTGATAAACCTCCATTCCTTGCAGGCAAACAACATGGGTGTGGGTGTTGTTGGGATTATTGAATGCAACTTCCTAAAACCCACTCACAACAAACAAGATTTTGACTACACCAATGAATACAGGTATTTTGCTCTGCATTTTCCATCCCATATTGTCATTAACTGGGAAATACTTGATAAAGCTGCCTCTTTGACTAGGAAGAATAAAAGTTCATGGTTTAAATGCAGACAGCTCCTTTTATCCCCGTTTTTGTCTGCCCCCTCTTTGTTTGCGTCTTTCCCTTTCCTTATAAACATTTTCCYACTCCACATATCCATCTCCATACCAGCCTTGTTCCCATCATTTCCTATCCAATCAGGCAGGTTTTTCTCTGGGTGTTCTTTCGTGGCTGCTTTGGAGGAGGCACTTTCCATGTGCTCAACACAAGCTTTTAGTGTGGAAATGGGAATTTAGGATATTGATTTACAATTATTTTGGTGATCTCTGATCCATTTTTTGTGTGTGGCACCAACAGTTCCCTTATCAGAGGGGCAGGAACTGGGAATGCCCTTGGCAGGCAAAGAGAGCAGGGAATGTTTTCCTCTTGTTGGGGTTTTTTGAACACTTCACATGAAAGGGGGATTTCCTCAATCTCTTGGATTTGATTTGTCTGTCAGCATCCCAGGAAATCCATGACCTTTGTGCCCAGCCACTCTGTCAAAAATAAAACTAAACCAATATCCAGACATGTGTGGAGAATCTCAGGATCATTAAAGTTGGAAAAGACCTCCAACACCTCCAAACCTTTGAGTGCCATGTCCAGTTCCTGGACATAACTTTGGTATGAAGGTGTGAGTTAATCTTAGAATTAAATTACAATAAACCAAGTTCATCTGAGGAGAGCAATTTCACCCCAGCTRCTGCTTCAGCCACAAAACAGCTTCTCCTTTCTTGGCTGTGGTTTTTCAGCTCCTGTTCCATGGAGTTCCCATTCCTGCTGGGATTTCAGGAGCACCTGGCTGTGGTGTCTCTACTGTGCTCCACCCTCATCCCTCTCAGCATGTGCTTATGTTGCTGTGCTGTTTATCATCCAGGAGCAGATTCCCTGCATGCCAATTGCAATCCACCCAGGAGGCAGCAACTGCATTTCACTCACTACTTTCAACACTGTTATACCTTCTGTTACAATGGGAATKTAATTTCCAATTTTCTCTAATTTTACCCCAAGCCATCTGCCCTAACACTTGGAATGTGCCCACAGTGATACCGCACTTGAAAAAATCTTCTAGAAAGGTTTTTCTGCCAGGAGTGCTCCAGGCTTTCAAAAGATGACTTTTCAGCCCAAAACAAAAATGTGAATTTGATGCTGTGAAGGTGTCCTGCACCTTCTTCCCTCTCCGGCAGAGGGATGTGATTTGGAATGTGATCCCATCCATGCCTCGCTGCTCTTTTCTGCCTTTCTGGTGCCTCCTAATTCTGGCTCAGCACTGCCCAGGGTTCAGAGGTGACCAAACTCTGGGTCTGACAAGTTCACTGCACAAATATTTGTGTTGGTTCAAGGCCCCGGGTGGTGTCAGCTGTTGAGACAAGCCAGGGAGGGCTGGGCCTGCTTACTCATCCACTCCATTGCTCAGAGGTGAATTCCACAGGCTGACAGGAGGCTGTCCTCACCTCCAGCTCACCTGTGGGGCTTCTTGTTGTTCCTCAGCTCTCCCTCCTGTGTGTGCCTGAGCTGCACACTGAGCCCTGAGCAGGAAACAAAGCTAAAAATTAACCTAGGTGAGACTGGTGTAGCAGCATGGAGACTTTATCCTGCATTAAAGGGAGCAAATGTTTGCCATCTCCTTGTTGTAAAGCTGGATATCAGCTTAGAGGAGCCATGAACCTGCACTTGGGATGTACAGGAACAGCCAGAACCAGGGTGAKGTGCTGGATTGGTTTTGTGCTTTTTAAATTCTCTAATTGAGGCTGAGCTGGTGAAGCATCTGCAGGGTTTGCTCTGTCCATGAGCAGCATTTCAGAGCTAAGCATTCTCGGTTTCAGTCTTTGTGCTCTGACTTGTATTTCCAGGAATTTCTTAGCTGACAAACACGACTTCACACAACTCCTTGTTTCTAAATACAAAAAAAAACTTTTTATAAAAGGAAAAAGGAAAAGCTTTTAGAAATGCTTTTTCACACTGTTGTGCAATTAGGAATATTWAAGTGTTTCATGCACTTACTCTGTCACTGGAGTTTATAAAGGTTCTTTCTGTGCTAGCATTGCATTATTCAAGGTGGTCTTTTCAATTATTTTCTCTTTGTAGACTCACAATAGCAGCACTGGGAGAAAAGCTCAAYGATTACTGGAATGAGATGAAAACCAAGAAAAACGAGGAATATCCCATGGCTYTGCCCGTTGAGGAGATCCAGTGAGTCCCACGGTGACAGCAGAGAACTGAACACTGTCACTGCTTTATCTGACATAAGAACACTCTTCCATGTGCAAACCTGATTTATTTTGGTTTTTTTTATCCCAGGAAACAGCCAGACCAGACGTGGGTGCAGTGTGATGCCTGTCTGAAGTGGCGGAAGCTCCCGGATGGAATYGAACATTTGCCAGAGAAGTGGTACTGCTCCCTCAACCCTGACCCACAATTCCGGTAATGCCACAGGCCAGGGACACCTCCCATTCCTTATTTATCACCTGGTAGCAGCAGGAGTGTTCAGCTCTTTCTGTTGTGGGTTTTTCCTCTTTCTTTCCTTCCTTCAGGAATTGTAACGTGCCAGAAGAACCAGAAGATGACGATTTAATACATCCGACATACGAGAAAACCTACAAGAAAAAGTGAGTTCTGCAGGCTTTTACAAGGGGCTCAGCACTAAAAGCTACCAAGGAGAGCAGTGCAGCAGCTGAGGTACAAGTCAGCTCCAAGAGGGACATTATTCCATAGGAACTGGCAGTGTGGGAGCAGTTTGGAATGTGTAAGGTCCATGCTGAAGCAGTTGAATGGGGTTGAAAAGTTTAAAAGCTCAATGAATTTATTTAAGAATAAGAGTTCTTAGCTAAGGTGTATGGAAAAATCTGATTTGGGTAATTGGTAAATGCTGGCTCGTGTTCTAGAAGTGGGAGTTTGGGGCTTTTGGTTTCAATATTTTAAAAATAAATAATCTAAGAGGGAGCTTGTTTGATGTTAAGCTAAGTTTAGGCTATACAAGCTTCTGGGTTCCTGAGAAAATTTTCATTCAATAAACACGAATACTCTGATTATTGTATCTAGCTGAGGAGTGTCGTGTTTGTATTTAGATCTTAGATTTCATTTTTATAATGAATGAACAGTTTGAATCTGAGATTTTAATTTATTTTTTCCCCTTGCTGCTTTAAAGGGACAGGGAAAAGCTGAAGAAGCGACTGGAGTACAGCCACCAGGTAACTCCTAAAGCTAACAGGAAACTGCCCTGGGTACAAATGTCTGCTTTAACATCCTGCTTTACTCTGGGGGCTCTGAGGGATTTGCTCACCATGAGGAAATCCCAAATCCCCTGGTTTTGCTGCCCAGTGATGGAAAATATACCATTGCTTTCTCTGTAGCACTTAAGAGTTGGAGAGGGACAAAGGCTTCTCACCAAAACCAGCAGAGATTTCAGGCACTCAAAGCTGATTTTATGGCGTGACACCCAATTCTTGAAAGGGGATTTGTTGGAGAGGGATGGGATAAGGATATGAAAGTAAAGATGCCCTTAAAAGTGGGATGGTGGTGGGGATGGACGGAGGTGGAGTAGCTACACTTGTGCAAGGAGACACTCAAATTCAGATTCAATCCAGATGCWGATCAAGGTGTTTGAGTGATGAGAATGTCTGGATTGAAACTAAATCACACTTAGAAAATTGGATTCTGTGTTCAAGTTGCATTCAAAATAAATTGCTGTCCTAAGATAATTTCTGAAGAAGAGATGCTGCATGTGCTGTTTTAACCTACTTATTTAACATTTCCCCCAGTGCAAAAATAATTTCTTAAAGTAAAGTAATTGCTTCTTTTGGTCAACCTGACTGAACTCTGAGCAGCTTTCCCAGGAGTTTSTGTCTGATGGGCAAACTCCAGAGACACAGCTTGGGAAAATCTCTTGCCTGAGATTCTGCACAGCACTTTCAAATCGAAAACCGGGATTTTCAGTAGTCTAGTCAGCCTTTGTTATCCCAAAATCCTGAGCCTGGGTCTATGGGGTGTATAAATGTTAGAATTTTAGGTAGTRCCATGTAGTTAAATCTGTCCTGAAGAACCTACTAATATCTGTTTATTTCCATTYTTAACTTATATTGTTTTTATAGATCAATAATGAAATACTTTTAAAAACACCTGTTTCTTCAAGTAAAGACTTCAAAACATTCTCAGCTTTGAATACAAAGGAAGCTGTTCCAAGGTTGCTTTTACCAAAATCATCAGAAGCTTCTGTTGGATCTTCTGTTGGAAGATCTCTGCCTATTTTAATTAAAGTAGCTTCCCCTCATTTGGATCCTGATAGCAGGTGAGTGGACGTGTACAAAGCAGATTCCTGTTTATTTCTAAAATTAATAACTCATTAATGAAAGTGATGGTGTTGGGGGCAGCTTCATCTGCCAAAATTCCTGTATTAATTCTGGGTGCATGGGAAGCTCCAGGTTAAAGGGAGATGGAGACTTTGTGAAGTACAAAAGTGAATGGAAAAAAAAAACCAAAAACACAGGGAGCATTTGTCAGCGATTTGTCTGCTTAGGAGCAGAGTTTGTTTTTACAGAAATTTCTTCTGGTTACACAAATAAAAATCCCATGCAGGGGCCATCCCTTTCTAGTTCTGGAGTGGTAAAAAGAAACACAGAACATGGTTGGAAACAAAATGATTTTGCAGCATTTGAGCAATGAATTGATTATTTTAATATTTTCCTCCTCAGTCTCAAAAGGAAGACACAGAGTTGTGTGACACCTGTGTCCCTAAAGACGCCTCGGCTCAGCAACAGTACATTCACCAACCACGAGGAGGATGATGATGATGAAGATGTCATCATTTTAGAGGAGAGCAGCACTCCAAAGCCTTCAGCAGAGCCTGATGTTCCCGTGGTCAAAGCCGAATGTATCAATTTGGATCAGGAGGAGAAGCAGAAGGAAAACTCTCCCRTGGGGGAACCTTGCAGTGCAACCACGTCAGAGGCCAAGAGTGAACAACTGAGCTCAGGGACACAGACAGAGCTCCCGAACCTGGTGGTTAAAAAGGAAGAGGTGGAAGATATCCCAGTTCAGATTCCTGGAGCAGGGATGGAACRGGAACAGCACAAGGTGAATGGCGTTCCTGAGACGTCTGTAGAGATGGAAAATGAACTGAAAAATCAGCTGCAATTATTGAACAGAGAAAAAGAAATGTACCAAAGCAAATGTGAAGCGTTAACCAAACAAGTGGAAACACTGGAACAGCAGCTTTTGGAAATGAATAATAAATATGTAAAAAAGGAAATGTGCCACCAGGCAACGGAGACAGAGCCCTCCTTTGGAGAAGGAGATGCTCATGGGAGGAGTTTGGCAGAGGTGACAGTTCTCTATGAACAGGCCTTGGGGGAAATAGCAATGCTCAAGGAGCAGTGCAGCACCCTGCAGAACCTAAAGACTGAGTGCAGCAAGTGTGCTGATGGGGAGAGCAAGAGTGAGGTGGATGAGATTGCTGTGCAGCTGGATGATGTTTTCAGGCAGCTGGACAAGTGCACCATTGAGAGAGACAGATACAAAAGTGAGGTATGGCTCTTCAAACACTTGTATCCCTTCTAGCACTTAAATTATTTCTATTTTTTATTCCCTGTTTTGTAGCGCTTCTAGTACACAAGGTTTTGAATAGTTTTTACAGCTTTATTTTTATTTTGATTGCCAGATTGAAGTCCTAGAAACGGAGAAAAATCAAATGGCCTGTCAGTGTGAAGAGCTCAAGGCAGAGCTGGCCCAGTTAAAAGCTTCAATCCCACAGGCAGTAGCACATGCAAATGGTTCTACCACCAGTAATGTAGAAGACTCTGTAAATTTTTCTGATGGAGAAAGGTATCAGTTTTGTTCTTTCTAGATGTTATTTTTAACAGATTTTTGCTTTTTTGTTGTATTTGAAATGTTTTGATGAAGGTTATATCTGATAATTGTATAATAAAATGTGATGCTTGGAATTCTTTCCTACTGCCTTTTTTGACTCCTAACTAATTTTTTTTAAGCAAGTGCTGTATTTGATTTATTATTTATTTGTGTGATCAGGGTTGACTACTGCATAATGGAATGTCATATTGATGCCTTTTACAATATCTAAAATGTTGTATAATTTCTGAACACAACCTCCAGACCAAGGAGAGAAAAATGAGGCAGGAAACAGGGTGATCATTATTTTATGCTGTGTAATGAACTTCACATTGAGAGTCTGTTTTTCTTTCTTGAATCAACTGAAAATAGTCTGGGTTTGAAAATTTCCTGAAAGAACCCCTTGCTGCAGGAAGCAGTGTCCAGGTTTTATCTTGGAACTAAACAAGGGTTGAAACTTCCAAATGGAGAGTTTACAGCTCTTGGGAAGTGGGAATAGCACATATACAAAAAAAACCCCAGAGCAGGTGCAAGCAGAGTGAGCTGCTTCTCCCCCCWGGGGAGAATCAGAGGGGAGAAACAGGAAACATCCCTTGTGATAAAAGGTGACTCAATTAAGGGACCATTTCAGCAAAGTGATCCATGGGATCAGATGAGAGACATCTCAGAGGGAGYTGGCCTTGTAGTATCTCCAACAGTTGACATTCCTGGCAAAAGGCAGTTGTTACACCTATATTTAGGACTGCCAGAGCTCCATCCCAACACTGCAGCCTCAATCCCAGAGAAAACATGGAATAAATCTACCTGGAAGCCACCTGCAGGCCCATGAGAATCAAAAGGGGTTTAAGGGCAATCAGCAGGGAATGCTGAGGGCAAATTGGGGATAAGGCCTTTGCACCTCAAGTCCCATGTCCAGTTCTTTGACACTTTAAAAGGGCATTGAGGGACTGGAGCATGTCCAGGGAAGGGAAAAGAGCTGGGGAAAATGCTGGAAAACACATCCTAGGGAAGAGTGGCTGTGGGAGCTGGGAAAGGGGCTCAGCCTGGAGCAAAGGAGGCTCTGGGGSCACCTTCTGGCTCTGCACAACTCCCTGACAGGAGTGGGGAAGTGAGGGGGGTCAGACTCTGCTGCTGTGTCCCAAGGGAAAGGAGGAGAGGAAATGGCCTCAAATTGCACCGGGGGAGGCTCAGGGTGGAGAYTGGCAAAGAAAATTCCCTGTCAGAGTGGTCAGGCCTTGGAATGAGCTGCCCAGGGAGGGGGTGCAGTCCCTGTCTCTGRGAGTGCTCAGGAGGAGTCTGGATGTGGCCCTTGGGGACAGGCTTTGGGGTGATAGGACTGGATAATCCCAAAGGTCTCTTCTGACCCTAAGGGTTCTGGGATTGATGGCCTGGATGACAGAGCCAAATTAACTCAATGAATTCATGATTCCAYCAAATCAGAGGAACTTGGCAGAGCAGATCTGCTGCTGAGGGACTTTGACAAATTGGACAAGTGGGCTGGAAAAAARCCATGCAAATTCCACGAGGGCACCTGGGAAATCCATGCAGGGGAACAAACTGGAGAGTGCTCCCTGGAAAGCAGCTGGGAGGAAAGTGCCYTGTGGTGCTGGGGAGAGGCAGGGCAGTGTGAGCCAGCAGTGCACTCTGCTGGTGGCACAAACTGGGCTGCGCTGGCCAGGGGCCAGCCAGGGCTGGGCAAGTGACTCCTCCCTKGTGCTGGGCATCCTGAGCCCAACCAGGAGTGCTGGATCCAGCTCTGTGCTCCCTGGAATGACACTGGCATAGAGTGGAGTGGAGGCAGAGCTGGATAATTTCCAGAGACCCCTTTCAGTCTTAAAGAAGAAACTTACCCAYATTAAAAATTATCTGTCAGCATTTAATTTTATTTTTCCTTGTAGCTCTGGCTTGTGTTTACTAGATGAATTAGCAGATAAATGCAGGACTTGGAAGTAACTTCCCCCACCAGGTGATGGAGATATGGCAGCACTGGGAGAACTGGTAATGGAGATGATACAGGATCTGAGAGTAGAAGGAAATCAGCCAGAGAAGGGATGGCTCATGTCAAAGCAATTTGATCAGGAAGAGGACACAGCAAGGACAGCCAGGACAGAAAGCAAAAAAAAAGGGAGGCACAGCCTTTTCTCTGGACTATAACTTCTACTTCCTATTTATATTCTAAAAAGCCTTTGGACAAACTCCTCCTTCTTTCCTTCTCTTATTTTTCTCTCCTTTTGTTCATGTGGGTTGTGATAGTTTGGGTTTCTAAATGGATAAAAATTACGAGGATTTAATATTGCTTTGAGAAATGAAGGTGGTGTGGGATAAAGGATTGCACTGATTCTTATTMAGAAATATTTCTGATCTAAATTCAGTTTAGTATTGGTTTGAAACTAAGGGAATATTCACCTTCAAGCTGAAAACTGATGAGAAGCTTGGAAAATTGGTAGATTTGGAAACAATCTTGATGCAGTTTTACTTGCATCAGTTTTTTTTGTTGGTTTCTGGGAGCCATGGAGCCTTTCCAGTCTGGATTATCAATCCAGCTTTGTTAGGTGAAGAGCTCTGAACACAAATTTCCATCTAATCCCGTCCAATTCTCTCTCTGCAGCCTGAAGCTCCGCTCTCTGCGAGTGAACGTGGGACAACTCCTGGCCACGATCTTGCCCGACCTGGACCTGCAGCAAGTGAATTATGACATTGATGTGGTAGATGAAATCCTAGGGCAAGTTGTAGAACAAATGCATGAAATCAGCAGTTCTTAATATCTCAGTGTTTCAGCAGAGTTTTATTGCTCTTCCGTCATAACCTTTAGGTCCCAGACTGTAAATAGTGCTGCTTCACTTTATACATTTGACATAGGTGGATCTGTCAGTGTAAATATCCCACACGTTTAGATGTTCCCTTCACTTCCTCCTAAAGGAATGCTGTCAATACTGACCGACCCTGCTGTACTTAATTAAGGATTTTGCTTTGGAAATGWATTTGTAATTAAATTTGCAGATATTTTTACTATTAGGAATCTTAATACTTTTCTACAGACACCTTTTCTTTGACTTTGGATCTTATATAAGCATTGATACCTGTGAGTATTTCCTCTTCTGAAACAGAATATCRTAGAAATGCAAAAAAAGAACTTCCCCCATTTCCCTCCCCGAGTTGTTGTATGCCACAGTGTCGTTCCGTTGCTCCCAGCAATGTTCTGTGTTGCATTAATGGCATAGAAATGTAAGTAGTAGGTGAGAATTTGGGCCATAGGGGTCATATTCGTGTGGTACTACCAAAAGAAGACTTCTTTTAAGGGTTTTATCCTGAAAACTGGGGATGGATCAGTGGAAAAGAAGCACTTGGAAAAGGAGGGATGTGTCTTTATCTGTAGTGTTACTTACAGAGTGAGCTAGAGCTGAAATGTTCAGCTTTAACTGGTGCAGAAAATTTTTATTATTGATWAGGGAATTCCTCTTTTTCACATCTCTCCTTTTAGAGTTCTGTGCTCTAAATCTTCCCTTTTTCCATGGTCGTGGGAAAACCTGGAAGCAATGGTACTGAGAGCAATTCCCAGCCAGTTGCTGGGGTTTCTTTCCAAGTCATTGGAAATGACAAACTGRGTGGCAAAGACAGCAAATCCATCTTTTCCTCTGTGGTGGGACTGCTCACCCAAAGAGCCATCCAGAAAAATGGGTCTTGCRTTTAAATATAAAAAAAATAAAAAAGAATTATTTAATTACTGTTCAATGTGTTAATTTCTAGGAAGTATTTTTTTTAAATAAAGCCAGTATTTTTGGCTTTTGCACTGCTACTTTCCTGAGTTAATCCCTTTGTGTCCCTTTTAGTTGTAGTTCAGTGGAATTCTTTCCATGGACAGTATTTTAGTTAGAGATCTCTATGCCAATAACAGGAATGCACTACAGTTGTACTTTATAAAAGGAGAAATTGAATGTTTGATTTGGGAAGAGGTGGCTGTAATATAACTACATATGACTTTTGAAAAGTTTATATTTCCCAATTCTTGGTGTGTAGCTTTTCCATTTCTTAATCATTATTTATTATGTTCCATCCGACTGTAGCTGAATTTCTTGTAGACAACTGGCAAAATAGAGCACATGTCTATATTAAAAATGGCAAATTTACAATGTACATTTACACTTTGGACAAYGGTGGACTTATGGAAATGGTTTCTATTTACTTGTTAAAATGTATTTTTTGTAAAAAATAAAAATATATAAATCTTAGTTTTCAGGATCCAGTCTTTGTTTCTAAATAGACCCTGCGCAGAATGGCTGAAGTGTTGGATGTTGCAAGGAATCCTGTCTCAGTCTGGCCTGGGCACACCAGTATGGAAATGCTGTAGGAATGCTGTGGATATGGAAAAGCAATGTTGTTATAATCCAGGGGCGTTTATGGAATGGAGCTGAATTTCAGGAAGTTCTGGTGTTGATACATGGATTTCCTCATGACCGTAAAAATAATTTTAAAATCCCTATTGCATACATATCCTCAGCTGGAAAGAGATGGGTGAGGAAGGGGTTGGATGGTTGCATCCAGAGGGTGGTGGGTTGGGGTCTGGGGAGCGGGATTGGGGATCCCTGCGGTGTTGGTTTGAGCACAGCAGAGATGGATGAGGAGAGGACATTTGTTAGCACTGAAACAATTCAACAAATGGGCTCAAATACTGCCAGAGGAGGGAGTTCCCACAGGATAACTCACCTGAGACAGGCACAGTTGACAAATAGGAAGGTGTTAATTCCAGGCCYGCACAGAGGGGAAAGGTTTGGAATTAGCCCAGCACAGGACAAATCCCACTGTGCACRCCATGGGAAAGTGCAGATGTGACAGCAGGAATGTGCCAGGCCTGGCAAAGGAGATCTGGATGACCTATTCAGGCAAAAATTCCCACTGTGGCCAACAGAGGGAAAAGGAAACAACTGTTTACACTTGTGCCATGCCATGGTGTGAAGGGAAGGGCRGCTGGAGCCAGGCCTCTTCCCTCTGTGGGAACAGGCTGCCACCTGTGCCACYGTTGCCACGTCTTCCCTGCCCAGGGACCTCGAGGAACACTCAAAGATGTGGCACAGAGTTTGGGAGTGAGGAGGAGACAGGGCCACGATCCCACAGCCCATCCTGGGCTTGTCTTGCAGCCCAACAGCCCCGTGCTCAGGGTGTTATGATCCCCCTCAGGGTGGCACAGGAGGGCACAGCCCAGGTGTCCCCRAGCTGGCAGCTCCTGCTGCTCCAGCAGGCACTGGCACATCACAAGGCTGGGAAGGATCTGAGCATTGCCCTGGACACAGAGCTGCTGCAGGGGCTGAGGAGGAGGGCCTGGCACATGGAGGCTGCCCCAGGGAGAAGACTCCAGAATTCAAGGATTGTCCAGAGAGGAGGATGACAATGACAGCTGTGCCACAGGGATGACAACAAAGAGCTTTCCCATGGGAATAGAAAGGCTGAGAGAATTTGGATTGTTCAGCCTGGAGAATGAATTATCATGACCTGTGGCCTTCCTGCACCTGAAGGGAGTTGACAAGAAAGCTGGAGAGAGACAATTTCCAAGGGCTGCAGGGACAGGAGCCAGGGAATGGCTTCCCAGTGCCAGAGGGCAGGGCCAGATGGGATAYTGRGCRGGAATTGTTCSCTGGGAGGGTGGGCAGGCCCTGGCACAGGGTGCCCAGAGAAGCTGTGGCTGCCCCTGGATCCCTTTGAGTGCCCAAGGCCAGGCTGGACATTGGGGCTGGGAGCAGCCTGGGACAGTGGGAGGTGTCCCTGCCATGGCAGGGGTGGCACTGGGTGGGATTTAAGGCTTCTCCCAACTCCAACCATTCCATAATTCTGACACAAAATTAATCTTCCTTTGTTCTCTCTTACTCCCTTGCTGATTTTGTAAAGCCTTGTGGGGATTTAGGAGATCTCAGAGCATCATTTTGGTCTTCAACCCCTGGGCCAGTGGCTCTTCTTCCCGTGGGCAAGAACTGAAAGCAGAAGCCATTTTCTCAAGATGTAATTTTACATCATCATCATTATCACCACATTATTATTATTATTACTGTTATTGTTATTGTTGTTATTATTATTATAGTTTTCATATATGTATTATATATATCATATATTATATATATAAAATATTTTTATGTATAATATATAATATATAATATATAATATATATAATATATTATATATATTATATATTATATTTATATTTATTATTATTGTTGTTGTTGTTGTCGTTGTTGTTATTATCGTTTTCAAGACGAAACGTTTACATTTGAAACAGTGAAGTTTGGTGATACGTCACTCTTTAAGACCTTTCTACATTTAGACCGGTCAAGCACAGCAATGCCTGCGAAATAAAAAACAAAACAAACAAAAAAAAATCCCTCTTTTGAGGAGGCGGGAGCATTGGGCTTTTCTCCTTTTA
>NW_026623539.1:549492-567084 GCF_030028575.1 Malurus melanocephalus
CACAGGGGGACGGATGGTTTGGGGAAAGAGTGTAAGATTGTACAGCTGTCTGCAGAATTATCAGGTGGTTTGGGTTGGAAAGGGACTTAAGGATCATCCTATATTATCCCCTCATGGACAGGGACACCTCCCACTGTCCCAGGCTGCTCCCAGCCCCAATGTCCAGTCTGGCGGTGGACACTACCAGGGATCCAGGGGCAGCCACAGCTTCTCTGGGCACCCTGTGCCAGGGCCTGCCCACCTTCACAGGGAAGGATTTAATCCTAATATCCAATCTTAAACTACTCTCTCAGTTTGAAGCCACACCCCCTTGTCATTACATACTCTTGTAAATAGTCTCTGTTGCAGTTTATTTAAGTTGTCTCAGATAAAACTTTTTCCTTCCTCACTGACAAATTGACCTCTTCTTCCCTGATGTTGCAGGTGTTTCAGGGGTTTTTTTTACATGTTTTAGGTCTGGAAAAATGTCAGTTGTCTTTGACATGAAAGATGCTCCCTGGCTGGAGCGGGCRGTGAGGTGGGGGTCAGACTCTTCTGCTGGGTTCCCAAGTGAAAAGAAACAAGGAAATGACCTCAAATTTCCCCAGAAGTTCAGATTAGGTATTAGGAAAAGCAAATTTCCCTGTCAGAGTGGTCAGGCCTTGGAATGAGCTGCAGGGAGGGGGTGCAGTCCCTGTCTCTGGGAGTGCTCAGGAGGAGTCTGGATGTGGCCCTTGGGGACAGGSTTTGGGGTGATGCTGCTGGGGCTGGGGTAGCACTGGCTGATCCCAAAGGTCATTTCCTGCCTTGACAATCCTGTGACATCAGATTTTGTCCTCCTTGTAACACTCTTGTAACAATAGATCTGGAAAGTGGAGAAAGGCCCAGATGGAAAAGCCATTGTGGAATTCCTGTCCAACCTGGCCCGCCACACCAAGGCCGTCAAYGTCGTGCGCTTCTCTCCCAGCGGGGACATCCTGGCCTCCGGAGGGGATGGTGAGAGCTGCTTCTTCTCTGGCTYATCCCAGAGAATTATGAAGTTAAACTAAATGAAATCCACCGACATTACATTTTGTATGAACAAAAAAGAGTGGGAAGGAAAAAAGCTGCCTCTGATTTGCTCTACAGATGCTGTTATTTTGCTGTGGAAGCTGAATGACAGCAAAGAGTTGGAGCCATTGGTTTTTCAGGATGAAGATGAAGCTCAGCTCAACAAAGAGAACTGGGCAGTCATTAAAACTTTAAGGTAACTTAATTATTTGTTGAGTTTGTTTTTCTCTGCAGTGCGTTTGTTTCCCCCAGTGGCATTTATCATGTGGTGCTGTCTTCAGGGTGTTTAAAACTTCAGTACTCTCTACAATTTTCTTGGTTTTATGTTAATTCTTTTAAGCCTCTTTTAATGGGGCTCAGAAAAAGGAGAGAGAGGGACATTTTAAACAGGGAAGACAATGGTTTTAAGTTGAAGGAGTAGTTCCTGGCAGCTGCTGAAGTTGATGTGAGAAAGTTTCAGAAGTGCTTGAATCACCAGCATGAGTTTTTATTTGCCTCTGATTCTTTTGTTTTAACCTAAAAATAGGTAAAACTTAAGTTTACACATAGCTTTTAAATTCCAAATTAATAAYTGGTTTCTTCTGCCTTCTAGAGGTCACTTGGAAGATGTGTATGATATTTGTTGGACCTCAGATGGAAACTACATGGCCTCTGCTTCTGTAGATAACACAGCAATCATGTGGGATGTTAATAAAGGTAAATGCTGCAAAATTCCAGGAATTCCAGATCAGGTGGAAGTGCCTCATGGTATTTCCCAAAAAAATCRGAAACATCTTTTGTTGTGATGGAATTTTTTTGTGATTTTCTGGGATTGTGAGGCTCTGCTGTGTATGGATATAAAGATATTTTCAGGCCAACAAAATTTACACCTAAGTTATCTATTCTCCTTGGAGTATTTAGGAAATAACTTCACACATTTTTCCCCCACAAACTCATGCGCAAACATCCTGTACATTCCTTACCCTCTTTTTGGTGTTTTGCAGCATAGTCTCAACTCTGTTTGTATTATCTTTTTGAAAAGCTGTTTATTTTCTTTGAACCTTGTCAGCTTCTGGTATTTCTTTGCAAGAAAGCAACACTTAAATAATAGGAAAAATCCCACCTGTGACCAGTATTCAACAAAATATTTCTAAAATTCTCTGTAACTTTATCTCATCAATATTTTGGCTCTGAGAGCTTTACATGTGGAACATTAACGGGGTCAGAGAGGTCCTGCCTTTGCTTATCTGATTGAATTTATAGCAAACAAGCTTTAAACTGGCACTTAAAAAGCAACTTTTTCTGACATTCTTATCAGCCACCATCCAGTTAACACTTTTACATTAAAAAAAAAATTCTTGATGTTTTAAAGCATTCTCTTGTCTTGTTTTATTTCTGAAATGTTTGGAAACACATTTGAATTTATGATCTGAAAGCTTTTTGTAATTTCAGGGCAGAAAGTTTCAATATTTAATGAACACAAGAGTTATGTCCAAGGAGTAACCTGGGATCCTCTAGGCCAGTATATTGCAACCCTGAGTTGTGACAGGTGAGCTCTTGGTCCAGATATTTTTCCTGAATATTCCTTTTTCCTGGAGGATGAATTAAAAGGAAGTGTACCGGATGAGTGTAAGGTTTTGTTTTACTCATTTTGTTCTCTAAGCAGGTTGATGTGAAACTAAAAAGATACTTTAGTTAATTTCTGGCTTGTGGTAATGATTCCTGAGGTCTCTCTTAGCAGCAAATAAACTTTTGTAGGAATTTTTCTTCASGAATTAAGTTTTCATGTATTGGTCATTATTGGTACCAATTGTATCTTAAGAGTGCTGCATGCTCCTGTTAATGAGCTAAAAAATTAATTTAGGATGGAGTGCCCTGGGATAGTGGAGGGTGTCCYTGCCCATGGTCAGGGGTGGAATTAAATGATCTTTAAGGTCCCTTCCAACCMAAACCATTCYATGATTTTATGASTGATGGAGATGTAGCTAATGGTCATTAAGTTGAGTTCCCACTCTTCAGGAACTCACAGTTCAGGTAGGAACACCCTGGCAGTTTCCTGTTTCCTAATTCCCTCATTCCTCCACAAATCCATGTGCTGGGACAGCCCAAACTCTATGGAGTTAAAGCATTACCAGGGGTTCATTGGTTATTTAGTCAATAAGACACATCCCTGTGATGGTGTCCCGTGAGGAGAATTTTAATTACTGGTTATTTGGTTGTCCAAATTTATATTTTGTGGTGCTTACTGAAAAGAGAGATCCTGGGACATTTTTGGGAAACTTGGGGTGAAAGGAAGCTCTTCATAGGAACGGCTGGGAGAGCTGGGATTGTTCAGCCTGGACAGGAGAAGCTTTGGGCTGAGCTCATTGTGGCCTTGCAGGGCCTGAAGGAGCCCACAGGAACCATGGAGAGAGACAATTTGCAAGGGCTGCAGGGCCAGGAGCCAGGGAATGGCTTCCCAGTGCCAGAGGGCAGGGCCAGATGGGATATTGGGCAGGAATTGTTCCCTGGGAGGGTGGGCAGGCCCTGGCACAGGGTGCCCAGAGAAGCTGTGGCTGCCCCTGGATCCCTTTGAGTGCCCAAGGCCAGGCTGGACATTGGGGCTGGGAGCAGCCTGGGACAGTGGGAAGTGTCCCTGGAAAGGGATTGGAGCTGGAACCWTTCCATAATTTGGCTGACTCTGCTCTCCCACCCAGGGTCCTGCGGGTTTACAACACWCAAACSAAGCGAGTGGCCTTCAATGTCACCAAGATGCCATCAGGATCAGGAGCTGAAGGAGAGGTTTGTGGTTCTGCTACTGGGAACTCTGCTGGGTCCTATTTTATATCAGCTTTCTGTTCCMTGGAACCAAACRATTTAWTATTTTCCATTCAGATAAYTCCTATGTCCCAGAATCACGGAACCATCCAGGCTGGAAGAGGCCTTCAGTCTCATCCAGTTTCACCATCATCACCTCAAAACCATATCCCCAAAACTTCCTGCTGATTAAAGCAACAGCACARTCCCATAGTTGTAAAAATTCAAAATAATGTGGAAAAAAATAGTCTGCATTCTTAACAGGAAGAACTTCAAACATACCTGGCAGTAGCTGTAAGTTTATTAATGGATGTGTCGTAGCAATAATATTTTAAAGTTAACATACTTGGAATTTTCAAGAAGGTAGTCTGATTTTTAAGAAAAATATGAAGTTAGGAAATTATAACTCTAAGAGGGAAAAAAAAGAGCTTTTTTCCTCCCAAACAGTTGTAAGTGATAGTAAAATAACACCTCCAAGCTGGCTGTAACTATTAATTCCTTCTATTCATTACTTTTTTTTTGGGGGGGATTGCATTTGTAACAGTTTTATAGGGACTGAAGAACAGGCCTGAGAGCGGGCACTTTGCCATGAGAGAAGTTCTCTTTCAGCCTCTAATCCTGGARTTAAAACAAAATGCCTGAGGAACACTGGGTGTTAAATAATGTTGTTCTCCAGGTTATGACTATTTTTTGATGACTGGTTTAAGGTGACAGCTCTGGGAATGTTTTGCTTTGCAGCTCAAGAGGGATCAAGGACTATTTTTCTTAGCTGTGAAGAATTTACAGCGAGCTTGAAGGAGCCATGGCTTTTAAAACGTTTTATTTGAAAAGTTCCCTTAGGTTGGGTTGTCCAAGTGGATGTTTTGTCTCGCTGGGATTCCAGCTGGCACATTTTTGGCCCTTCCCTCAATCCTGTTTTCCATGTTGCAGGCGAGGAGCTTTCGGATGTTTCACGATGACAGCATGAAGTCGTTTTTCCGCMGGCTCACCTTCACTCCTGATGGCTCCTATCTGCTCACTCCAGGTATGGGAACATCTCCTGCAGTTTGGGTTGTGTCACTGAGGTTGGAAAAGAGCTCCAAGGTGGTGAGCARTCCCCACCTTGTCCCCAGCCCAGAGCACTCAGTGCCACYTCCAGCCCTTCCTGGGACACCTCCAGGGATGGGGACTCCAAAGCTCCCTGGGCAGCCCCTGCCAAGGCCTGAGCACCCTTTCCATGGGCAAATTCCTCCTGGTGTCCACCCTGAGCCTCCCCTGGGAGCAGAGCCCGACCCCCCCGGCTGCCCCCTACTGTCAGGGAGTTGTGGAGAGCATTGAGGTCCCCCTGGAGCCTCCTTTCTTCCAGGCTGAGCCCCCCAGCTCCCTCAATCTCTATTATATTCTAGTTCGAATGTTCTTTAGTATTTCAAAGTGCTCAGGGAGGCTGATTTATCCTAGTTATCCCATTCCTCCTTCTCCTAATTATAGGGAGAATACACAATATTCTCAATATTCTCAAATACTCAATATTCTCAATATTGACAATACTCCACAATACTCTTCATTAACAATCCAACAACTTTCTCCTGTGATTAAAAATTATATTTATGGCATTTTTCTAATCAAATTGCAACACCAGAACTCTGTTAAAACAGAAATGAAGGATTATGAGTGGTTTCTTTTGATTGATCTCTCTTTGTTTGGGTCCTTCCCTAAGAACATTCTGCATTCCCAGTAAAAGCAACCCTGCAAGGAGGGGATCAGTGTGTGCCTGTCCAAGCACTGCTTTTATTGATGTCTGGCAACATCAAAAAGCAGCTTTGAGGAGAGAAGTGCATAAGGGAAACAAAACCAGCACTAAATAAATATTTAGGATGCCTTTTTAAGTTGTATTTGGGTTGCACAGCTTTTGCCCAACTGACAGGCCTAATTCCTGGGAATTAGAATGTTTATGGGCAAGCCTAATTCCCGGGAATTAGAATGTTTATGGACACAAGGTGTGTGCTCAGGAGCTCTCTGAGGTGGTGAATGATGTTGGCACCCTTGTTTTTGCAGCTGGCTGTGTGGAATCAGGAGAGAACGTTACAAACACCACCTATGTTTTCTCCAGAAACAATCTTAAAAGGTAGGATTTAGTGAGATAGAAATGTTTTTATTAAAAAAATTTTTAAAAGAGTGAAGTCTGTTTCCTTAACTGCTGATTCTCTCTGAAGGCCTGTGGGTCACCTGCCCTGTCCTGGCAAGGGAACTTTGGCTGTCCGCTGCTGCCCTGTGTACTTTGAGCTGAGAGGAGCATCTGCTAAAGGTACTGGGAGACCGTCAGGGGGTGGGAACTCCCAGAAAATCTGGGAAAATATGGGGCTGTTGACTGTTTTATACCCCAGCCCTTTACCATTCCTCTAAGACAGTGTTGTACCACATCTTAGAAGTCGTTTCCTTGTTCTGAGACCCTGAGCTCACCTTAAGTCCCTCAGGAGTGGCTTTTGATAGAGTGGATTGATGTTGTTCCTTGGCCTCTCAGGCTGCAGAAACACTGTTGAATATTTGTCTTTAACTGTTAACCATTTTGTGTTCAAAATAAATAACCTGGTTTAGCACCAGGTTTTCAGTCCAGTGAAATAATTCCTGTAGGTCTCAGCTGCCCACATCACAGGCAGTTGGAATAGTTTGCAACAACCACTGGTGTTTATTCAAGGAAGCAGCGCTGGTGTTACTGGGCAGAACAGGAATTCTGRGCTGGGGACAGGATTGTGTGAAGTWACACAAGAATTTATCTGGGGATTGAAATCCAGCCTTCTTGKGGGTCCAGGAGTGTTTTTATTTTARTAAGACAGGCAGAGCTTGGCTCCTTTCTTAGAGGTTAAATTTGTAGTCTTCCTTACAAGATTTACCTGTTGAATTTTCCTCATCATCTTAAATCCATTGTGTTGCAAGGGAAGGAGATGAGTGTGTGCAGTTGGTCTCTGTAGCTCCTCTAAAAGGAAACTTTAATATTAAAGTTCATATAAAGATGCTGAAAAATTTCAGCTGGAAAATACAGGGAAAAATTTATAAAACAAAACAGTAACAATCAAGAAGGACAAAGCTGTCAATTTCTGTTCAATTAGGAAAATAAAGAGTAAATTTCAGACAACAGAAGTGTGAAATTTTACMCAAGCACTGTCTTCTCAGTGTTTATCTTGATACTTGATGATGTAATTTTATTTAAATTATTGGGTCACTATCTTGCAGTAAATGCGAGAGAATTCTCACTGTGTTCTTTTCTTGCAGATGAAATCAGCCCCAAATCTTGCCCTGCCCTGTTTAACCTGCCATACCGATTGGTGTTTGCTGTTGCTTCTGAAGACTCTGTGCTTTTTTATGACACTGAGCAGTCCTTCCCCTTTGGTTACGTTTCCAACATCCATTACCACACCCTGAGTGACATTTCATGGTAAGAAAATGTATTCCCAAGATTTTCTGTGGGGAAAATGTCCTTTTTCCATGTCCAGGTTCTGTGCAGCACCTTGAGCCTTGCTTRGGGTTTATGTTTCATTTATGATACGTATGTGGTCACTCACCAGTATCTGAGCAGCAATCCACCCCTTTATGCCCTGTGAATTACAGAATTACGATCTTAATCACTTAGGTGAGGGGTGAAGAAAAATCCCTGGCCTTTAATGCAAAAAAATTAATCCCAAATAGGTCCAGTGACGGATCCTTCCTGGCCATTTCCTCCACGGATGGGTACTGCTCGTTCGTCACCTTCGAGAAGGACGAGCTGGGAGTGCCCCTGAAGGAAAAGCCCCAGATAAATGTCAGGACTCCTGGTGCAGCAGACAAGAAAGCCAAGAAGAGCCAGCCCCACAAAACCATTTCCCCGGGCTCCAGGCTGGCAGAGGGGACCCCTCCCAGCAGGGATCCCACCCTCCAACCTCGAACCCCCAGCACTGCTGGCAAGGAGCTGCCTTCCACACCTGTGGGCATCAAAACCATCCCAGTGGCATCCTCAGAGGAGAGGAAAAACACCCAGGCAGGCAGCCAGAGCAGCAAAACCCCCCAGCCCAGGAGGATCACCCTCACCACTTTACAGTCCTGTTTCAAGACACCCAGGTGAGATTTATGGTGCCACTTCCAGTCATAAACGCAGGGGCCAAGACAAACTACATTAAAAAGGCTGAGATTTGCACAGAAATTCCCAGCCCTGGCTCTTGGTCGGAGCTGTCTTGATGTGGAGTTTTTTTTGCTGTAGTGCACAAGAGAGGTCAGAGTGTCTCCTAAATGTGTAGCTTTTAGTTTTCTGCTGAAATGTGAGGCAGCAAATTCACCTGATTCCTCACAACAAAAGGTGTCTGTTTTGGCCAAGAGTTGGATTTTGACCCTTGTGGGTCCCTTCCAGCTCAAAATRTTCTGTGATTCTGTCTTYGGGTCCTGTTTTCTTTAYGAAAATGGTACCTGAAGCCTTCAGCTGCCAAGAACTATTTAAAGGCCCTTCTGCCAAAGAATATTTTAAGAAGTGAAGAGTGCAAGTGTGGACTGGTCCTCAGTGTGTGACTTAGGCAGTAACTTAGTCAATGTTTTAAGTGAAAATCTGGTTTTTAGAAATTGTCTTTAATCCAGGTATTGATTATGTTGGAGCTCTGGGCAYCCTGGTCTGGTGGAAGGTGGCCCTGCCCATGGCAGAGGGGGTTGGAAGTGGATAGTGGCTCCATTCAGCTTATAAAAGGAAGGAAAAACGTGCAGTTAAATATATCTGAAGTACCTTTGCATTCAATTGATTCTATATGAGTTAAATTTTTAAGTAAAATACTAATGGGAATTATGTCTGTAAAGCAATTATGCTGTTTCTGCTCTTTCCAAGGAGAGTAAACTTGATTTCCTTGAAGCCAGATACCCCAACCTCTGCATATCCAGACCCAGTTCCTGTCCCTCCTTCCTCAGAACAGGAACCTGGTAAGATTTTGTGGCTCTTCATATCCAGCCAAGTCTTTTCCCAGTCATTTTTTTCCACTGTTGATTTATGTTATTAAAAAATCCTCACTCTGGTTTCAAATTCTGAAAGCTTCTTCATTGTCTTGGTGTGTTTAAAAGGTGCTTTTGGCATTATGAAATGTTTTCTCACTGCTCTGGGGCAGCTGCTTGTGTTGCTGTCCCTACAGTTTTTATAGCAGTGAAACCCAGGATGAATTCATGGATGTGAGGTTCCTAGGTTTGGAAGTCTCCTGCACTTCCAGCAGATCCTTGTTGCAGGTGCTGGACTCTCACAAGCCAGGGCTGGTTTATTTGGGTTTTTTTTTGGTTTTTTTTGAGTGAATGTTGAATTGTTTGTGGACTCAGCAAAYAAATTTACTTTTTAAAATGTGGATTTAATAATTTTAAATTATTTTCCTGTCTGCTTCTTTCAGAGAGGCCATCTGATGAGAGCCTCCAAAATCCCCCAGCACCAAAACGTCCCAGGACTGAGGAATTGTCTCTTCCTGCAGCTGCTGGAGACCAAACCAGCTGTGATTCCAACAAATAAGGGCTGAGCAGATTCCTCACCATCCAAAGTCACAGCAGCAATACCTGAATGCATTTCTTTGTGCAAAAGTTTAATCCTCAATTCCCAATTCAAGTTCTCTGTGCATGTTTGATGTAGAAATGGGAAGAACCTGCCAGTGGAAGATACAGGTTTTGGGAACGTGGTTCTGCAGTAGAAGAAATAGTTGGGAAGTGACTTCAAGAATAAGGAAATCTGGGAAATCTGGGGATTAAAGAACCATCCATTAACCTGGGAGTCTCCATCAGAGTTCCTAAGTCCATGTTTATAAAGCATTATGTCTTCCAGTAACCTGTCTGGTGAAAAGAATCGAATGCATTCATAAGATTTGATGTGCTTTATGCGCTAAAAAAAAAAGGGGAAATTGTGTCATTGCAGCAGTTTGGTTCATTTCTTTAGCARTGTGTGAAATAATGCTCCCCAGTACCTGTGGAGTGGAGCTGATTCACTCTGAATTCTGAAACAGAAATGGAAAGATTTAAGTGCAAGAAACAAGAAAGCAAAAGGAAGAAACCTCTGAAAACCTGTTACAAGAATTAAACAGCAGAAAGTTTTTACTTGTGTAATTTCTGTAAATTTTCTAAGAAAAGAAATGCAGGTGTGATATTTTCCTGAGGCAGCAGGATTTGAGTGTGTCCACTGAAATTTCCCCTTTTCTCCCCAGCTTAACTCCCTTGGCCAATGAAATACAATCCAGTGGATGGGGAAATTTCTAAACATTAAATTTCTTTTCAGCATTTAATACTTTTTAAAAGSAGAAATACAAATGTTCCAGAAGTGACTCATAGAAGTCTCCCAGGGAGGAAATATTAACAAACACCTCTGTCAGTCTTTCAGGCAAATGAACTCTGTTGCCTACAATTAAATTTCAGCTATAATTAATAAGCAAAAAGTTGTAGGGAACTTGATGGGATCTTCGTTTTCTCACTGTGCTGAGGATGGATCTTCATTAGATTTAATTAAACCTGKTTTTTTTTCTAGTGAAGAGTTATAAAAACTTCATTCTTACATTTATTTCTCTGGCTTTTAYGTAGATCTTTTGAAGGATGATCTTTATRTCCTAATTCTTTATTCTTTTTTTTYATTTATGCGTTCTCAAAAGAAAATTGTTTCTGTTCCATCTAGGAAAGCARGATTTGCTTTTCTTAGGAATTCTGTTTTATAGTTGACTGAGGAAAATTAGTCCATACATTGAGAGCATTTCTCTGTTGGGAGATGCAAATGATAATCCTGAAATGCCACAGGMATCTCCAGCTTTTCCATGGATGTCTGGAGCATCATTTCTGTTGGAAAAGGTCTTTGGAGAGGTAAGGAGAGGGATAGGGAAGCCTTATGAATCATTTCCAGTGCAAACTCTCACCCAAAACCCACTTTTCCGTGGTTGAGTTTCTGCTCATTAAAATCATGAGGATCTCTTGCTCCTCACCAAAAACCACGCGGACATCCCACCTTAAAATCCAGATATTTCTGGGAGCCAGTGAACTGAGCAGGCCTTGTTCCATATGGATTTAGAGGCAGCTGCACCAAATAGATTTTGCAATTTTTTTAGATGGGTTTCCAACAGATTTCCTAACTTTTTAGCTGGGTGAGGACTCAGGGTTGTCTTGGTCCTGGAAAGACTTCCTGCTATGTAATAATGTTCAATTTTTATACAGCCAGACCTTGTGTTCCTGTGCTTTTGATTTAATTTTGCACCCATCCAGCTGTCTGTATTAATAATATCTTGTCATTAATTAACCACTGCCTTTTGGTCAAAATGTGCTTGATCCTTGCCCATGGATTCAAAAGAGACTGTACTTTGTGTGCACATTCCCAATGTTTATATGAACTTTGTTATCAAATAAAGAGCATAAAGACCATAAAATTAAGCAAGAAAAACAGACTTTTGAAGGAATTTTGTTGTGTTTGTSTTTTCTGCTCTGGAAGTTGCAGGATCCTGAAGAAGATTGGAGTTATTTATGTGATGACAAACAGTGTCAGGAATTAAATGAGAGGAGGGATGTGAATCCRCCCTCCCGGGACAGCCTCTTCCACTGTTTGACATCCCTTTCCAGGAAGAAATTTTTCTTGATACCCAATTTAAACTGGACACAGCCCTGGAGGGACAATTTTTGGCAGTCCCAAATCTCTGAGTGCTCCCTGTGCACTGAAAAATGGAAATGGTGAAAGTCAGGCAGATGTGAGATGCTCCTGCCCACTGGGAGCTCCTGATTTTCAATTGCCATGTGGGAGTGGGACAGGGCCTGAATTACTGGAAAGGAGGAGGATGGATGTGACTGGGAGAGGTAAAGTGACAATTAATTATTTCTATTATAATTAATCATATATTATATATTACATATAATATTTATATTTAAAATATAATGAAGTATAATGAATTTGATCTGGGTGTAGAGAGACTTGAGAAGAAGAAAGTGGCGWTTGGGAAGCTGAGAGGGAGTTTGGTACCCTTGGGAATTCCTGTGCAGGACTCAGCCAGTGATGATTCTTCTCACCCAAGATCACCTCATTTTCCAAGTCGGGTTTTAGTTGGGAGTTTTTTGTGGGATTTTTTTCCCTCTGGAATGGGAAGGCTCTTTTTTGTTTTGCCATAAAGCTCCGAGATTCTCTCCTGCCAGCAGGTGCCAGCGTTCCCTAAAGCAAATCAAACCGAGCAGAACTTCCCCTCTATTCCAGACTTCTACCTTCAGGACATTTTCCATCACTTCACTTTCTGTGTTCTACCAAGTGATTATTTCTGGCTCCCTTCCCACTGGAGAAGAAGCAAACAGGGTTCTACAGGAGCGAGTTTTGAGTGTGTGCACTGAAATCTCCTCTTTTTTCCCCAGTTTAACTCCCTCAGCCAGTAACATACAATCCAGTGGATGGGAAACTTTGAAACCTTATACTTCTCTTTAGCATTTAATACTTTATATTACTATATTATATATTATTATATTACTGTATTATATTATAATTTGTATAATTATACTATTAAAATTATAATTTCTATACAATATGTATAATGTATATTACTATATTGTATTTCTTTTTAATATTTCTTTTTAACATTTAATACTTTGTATTACTATATTATATTAGATATTATGTTACTATGTTTTATTAGTGTGTAATTATATAATTAGAATTATTTATATACAATATATTATAATATGTATAATACTATATTGTATTTTATTTTAGCAATTAATACTTTATATTATTAGATTATGTGATATTAGATATTATATTACTGTATTTTATTACTATATTATTATTTATATGATTATTTATACAACTATAATGATAATTTCTATATAAGATATTATAATATTATAGTATCAATTATTATAGAACATTTCTTTTTAGCATTTAATACTTTGTATTACTATAGGATTATATTAGATATTATCATATTACCATATTATATTACTATATTAATACTTATACAATTATAATTATTTATACAACATAATTATAATTATAATTATTTCTATACAATATTATATTATAATGCTACTCTATAGTTTTTTTTAGCATTTAATACTTTATATTGCTATATTGTATTATGTTATCTATTATTATATTACTGTATTATATTATTATTTAAATAATTATAATTACTGTTATTATAATTATTATAATTTCTACATAATATATTATAATGATTTTATTGTATTATATATATTATATTACTGTATTATATGTATTACAACACTGTATACACTTTATAAAAGCAGAAATCATATCAAAGTCAGCCTATGGGAAAACACCACAGGGTGATTTCAGTCATGGGATGAACAGAGCCCGACCTCTCCTTCTCCATCAGTGAATCCAAGGCTTTTCCAGCAGGAACTGGAGCTGCAGATCCTGCCAGGAATGGCTCTGGATGCTCCAGGGCTGAGGTGACTCCTGTTCCAGGATTGGGTATCCAGCAGAACCTGTRGGAACAGCCCGCTGAGGTCTTGGCAGTGAAAATGGAGAGAGTGATGTGGATTTGGGGCTTTGGAGAAAAGTCCACCAGGGGAAGAGAATTCAAGGTGCAAGAGACTCTTCCAGAGCTTGAAGGAGTCACAAGAAAGATGGAGAGGGATTTTTCCCAAGGGATGGAGGGACAGGGAATGGCTTCAAAAYGACAGAGAGAGGTTTAGATGGGATATTGGGCAGGAATTGTTCCCTGGGAGGGTGGGCAGGCCCTGGCACAGGGTGCCCAGAGAAGCTGTGGCTGCCCCTGGATCCCTTTGAGTGCCCAAGGCCTGATTGGAGCTACCTGAGACAGTGAAAGATGTCCCTGCCCATGACAAGGGGGGGATTGGACAATTTTTAAGGTCTCTCCCATCCCAAACCCCTCTGTACTTCCCAGGTATTTTTCCTTGATTGTTCCAGACCTTCCTGCCTGGGAGATCTCAGCCCTCACTTGGCGGTGCTGCCAATAAACTCCAAAGCACAATCCCCACATTTGGTCCCAATTATCCCTGTCCCTGAGCAGCCCTGAGCCTCACACAGCAGCTCTGTTATTCCTCAGGTGTGGGATTTTGGGATGCTGCCATTTCATCCCAGGAAGGGGAGCTGGCAGAGCTATGGAGAAATGGGGCTGGGGGTGCTGAGGCTGCTGCTCCTTCCCTTTTCTGCTGGGAAAGCTTTCCCGTTTATTTTCATCATGTTGGAGTGTCCCTGAGGTGCTCCAGCACCACCAGGAAAGCTGGAATGGGCAAACTGGGAGTGGTTTTCCYTCCTGGGGTTGCCAAATGTTGCCACTTCCAGCCGAGGGATATTGCTGAGGATCCAGCTCCTTCTTCCCTCAGATGAAAAATCCCAGGATTTTTCAGCCCCGAGGCCTCCCACATCTGTAGCCCGAGAGGATTTGCCTCTCCGAGCATGAAGAATTAAAAAAGGTCCCAGATTGCTTTCTGTCTGGAAACTGGGCATAAACTGGGGCTCTTCCAGTGGCTGGGAAAACCTGATCCTGGTGCTCCTACAAGGAGAGGAACCTGTTTGTGTCTCTGAACGTGTTGCCATCTTTTCTGGCAGGGTTGAMTGGTGTTTAACTCCCCAAATCTTCCTGGTTGCGCTCCAATTCTTTGCATTTCCCCCTTAAAATGTTTTCCTCACTGAGAGTTTCACCAGGAAAGTTTCATTTTGAAGGGATTTATTTCTCTGTGCGTTTTTCCTCCTCCTGATTTGAGTTTTAAGCACCATAAATTTTGATGCTAAATAATGGCAGGTTTTGTCTCAGGATAAATTTCTCTCCTTTAGGAAATAAATAAGCTCGAARCCAGGAGCTGCAGGAGCCTGTGGATGTTTTTGTTTTCCCTTTTCCTGGCACTGGTGGAGTTGCAGCAGCTGGATGTACTCAGAAATAAATAACAGGGCAGGGAAGAAGGTGGCAATTTACTCTGTGAGGAGAAGGGAGAGAAGGTGTTGGCTGTGTGCTCCAATATTTCAAATTTTAAATCCATAAAAAAGCTGCTGCTCTGCTGTGGGATGGATTATTTTAAAAAGGCAAAATTGACAGCCAGGAGCAGCCAAATCAGTGTTCTATGGATGAGCAGGAATAGCTCAAATCAGTGTTCCTTGGATCAGCAGGAATGGCCCACACAGGCTCCTGCCGGAATATTTTACTGAATAAAAGATGTAATTCCAAGTAGACAGTGCAGGAAAAGATGGGTTATTGTCCATGGCAGTTATTGCTTGGAATGGAGAAACCTCTGTGGTGTAAAAAAATGCACTTTGTGACCTGGTGGTGTTTTCCACAAGCAAAATTGGAGGGCTTTGTCAACCCCTGGGRTATGTTTGCTCCTGGAGCAGGTGGGTGGTAAATTCACCATTGTTGCTGTCCACTCTCAGCTTCCCAGGAGGGAAACAATTTTCTGAAGGAATTTAAGATTGCCAGGATGATTTGGGTTGGAAAGGACCTTAAAGATCACCCAGTGCCACCCCTGCCATGGCAGGGACACTCCCACTCTCCCAGGCTGCTCCCAGCCTTGGGCACTGCCAGGGATCCAGGGCTTGCCACAACTTTTCTGATGTGAGCTGTGGGAGTTGCTTTCCTTGGATTTTTTTCTTGTCAGTGTAGGAGAGCTGGATGTGATATTGTGAGAAGGAATTATATGAAAAAATATAATAAAATCGCTGAAAATCACAAATTGTTATAGCAGCCATAGGGCAAAGCAATTCATGTGTTGGAACATTAAAATTTCACTTTCAAGCAGTGTGAAAAATGAAGGATATTGAAACTGATCCCTTGTCCTTTTGTTCTTTCTTCTTGTTTCTGCAGGAAGAGGGGATTTTCACTTCTGTAATTTCTATTTGGATAACTCCAGATTAATTTTGGAGTGAGTTTTAAATATGATCTATAAATCCCTGAGGGTAAGGGGCCCACGGAAGAGGTGGGATCGCCTTTTCTATTGTGCACACGTTCTTGCTATAAAAACAATTACTCTAATTACATCCTGTAATAGTAAGAACTTTAAATATTGTCTGTGATGTTCAGCAGCAGGATCCAGGTGCAATTTGTTTTCTGTAGATTAAAATATTCACTCGTGGCCGAGCCTTTGCTGGGAGCAGCCACACGATGGCAACATTGCTGATCTTTAGTTTGGTTCGTTGAGGCAGCTCCTGGAGCGGGGCTGGAGCTCAGAACAAGGAAGGTGTGGAGTTCTGCAGGAACTCTGAAGTTCTCCGGGTTTAGAGGAAAATTTCTTTCGTGATTTCACTTGGAGAGGGATTTTCCACAGGGGATGGAGGGACAGGAAAAGGGGAATGGCCTTCAACTGAGGGGGGACAGGGTCAGATGGGATATYGGGCAGGAATTGTTCCCTGGGAGGGTGGGCAGCCCTGGCACAGGGTGCCCAGAGAAGCTGTGGCTGCCCCTGGATCCCTTTGAGTGCCCAAGGYCAGGCTGGACATTGGGGCTGGGAGCAGCCTGGGACAGTGGGAGGTGTCCCTGCCATGGCAGAGGTTGGAATTAAATTATCCTTCAGGATCCTTCCAAGCCAACCATTCCATGATTCCATGAAATCAAACCACTTTACGAGACATTMTGTGGCTCACAGCTCAACAGGGGCAGGTTTTTAAGAGGCAGGAGGAGAAAATGCTACTTTCCTCTTTTTCCCCCTCTTTTTTCCCCCCCTTTTTTTTTCTTTTCCCCCCCATTTTCTGAGCAGCAGTGGAACCTGTAAATGGCTTCTCCCTGGTGAGAACCAAGCAATCCCTGAACTGGTGCAACTCTGAAACAGGAGAACAGGATCTGGCAGCAGGGATGGAGCTCAACCAAGTTCAAGCAAGATCTTCATTAATGCCCTCAGATCCTGGAYGGGATCAATGTGRCTGAGTTCTGCTGGAGACTGGAAGAAAAATGCGTCCTTTCAGCCCAAGGAACTCTCATCCTGACAAACATTTTGCTGGATTGTTATTTGAATGAATATTTAATAGAAAACATGCAACCTGCTCTAATAAGAGCACATTCATAATTTTGAGCAGGCGAGCCCCATCCAAAATTCCCTTGGCTTCGCTCTGGGTAAGGAATAACTTAAGAAGGAAATGTTGGACTGCAGCTACTCTTGGCTGAAGGACATGGTACAGCAAGAACAGCTGTGGAAGCAGATTTACTGCAAGAAGTGAGGCTGCTCAAATCCTGACAGTGCTTTGATTTTTTGGGAGATTTTTTTTTTTTTTTAATGAAAAAGCCCAATATGGAGTTTATGACTTTTGGTACAGTTATTTATTTTAGGAATGAGAGAGCTGCCAAACACAGCAGGTAGTTAATACCCAATTCAGACTGTGTTTAAATAGGGAAGGAGCTATTGGCTGCATCCTTTGGGATTCTGGGATTAACCCACAGGGAGCTGGAGGTGGCTTTTTCTTGAGGCTTTCAGGTGAAACACGAACGGGAGTTTCTCCCTTGGAGTAGAGTGAAGTTGGAATCAGATGTAGCAAATAATTCAGCTCATCCTCGACTGAAATGGGCTTTTCCTTTGTACAGGGGAGATGGAGCTGAGGGAGATAACCTGGAGCTGGGATGGAGATCAGGCTCTGCCTGTGCCAGGCAYGGATCCTTCCTGGTGAGGGTGGTGAAGGTTCTGGAGAGTCAATCCTGGGAGGAGCGGCTGAGGGAGCTGGGAAAGGGGCTGAGCCTGGAGCAAAGGAGGCTCCRGGGGGACCTTGTGGCTCTGCACAACTCCCTGACAGGAGGGGGCAGCCGGGGGGGTCGGGCTCTGCTCCAGGGAACAGGGACAGGAGGAGAGGGAACGGCCTCAGGCTGGGCCAGGGGAGGCTCAGGGTGGGCACCAGGAGGAATTTGCCCATGGAAA